>NW_001884588.1:0-117504 GCF_000146915.1 Parastagonospora nodorum SN15 | reverse complement strand
TCTCGAGTCTCCAGCAGTCCAGGAAGATCGTGGCCACAGGCCCAGCACCGACCTCCGTTGACACGTCCGTCCAAATCACTCTTCCGTTGCGCGAATCTTCCTTGCCAAATATCATGTCCACGACAGAGGTCTATCCGCTTCCAGATCAGGCAGACACCAAGGAGAAGAAGATCACAACGATTGGTGAAGTGTTTCGAGCACCTGCCCATCTACCACAGATCAGCCCACCAAAAGCTGCGCGGCCCACCACCGGGAAAAGTCACACAATTACATTTGCCCCTCCAGAGATGCCTAAGCCTAGCCGTAAGGGTTCTCAGTCTTATGCGCATCAGAACTTGTCCGCTGGCTTCTGGTTGGGATATGCCGGAGTCGACCTGCCCAAGGACCAATCATCGCCCACAGCAAAGCAAAAGAGTCGACAACGAGCGTTGAGCATGGGTGAAGCGCAGCAACCTCCTTCGGAGGCTAGCCTTGTCGCCGTACAGCAGGCAAAGGAAGACGCCTTGTTTCGCAGCGCGTACTCGAGTTTTGCACCTACTCGCGATGACAGTACCGCTATCATACCTGAAGAGACCAAGAACAGGGTCTGGTGGCAGAGGGTGGGTGAGAAACGCTTCAATGAGATGTTTCCGATCGACCCAGCACTCCTCGATGCAGAAGAGGCGGTTGAGATTGAAGCCATTAATGCGGCGGACGAGGAGGCAACCTTCAAAGACGCCGTCGATAACTTTGAACAAGTGGACATTGCAATCTTGTCCGTCTCTGAAGAGAAAAGCGACGAGGAGAAGGGCACAGACGAAGTTTTGCAGGAGATCTCAGAGCTACTGGAGACCCTTGCATCACATCAGAGGATACGTAACTCTTCGTTGACGACCAACCCGCGCACACCGGTGGTGCAGAACTCATCTCTAGCTTCACTAGCCGGCAGTCCCTCAACACCATCGACGGAAGAATTTGATGTATACCAAATCCTCAAATCGCAACTGACTTTGCTAGTCTCCCAGCTTCCGCCCTATGCTGTAGCCAAGTTGAACGGTGATCAGCTTGACGAACTAAACATCAGCCGGACTATATTGTTCGACACGAAAGAGTACAAGGGCGTTTTGGAAGAGGACGCCCTCTCCAGGCTCGCAAAAGCGCCGCCTGTTGCTGCTGCGACACCAGCGACTCTCCATCGTACTGGCTCTGGAACTCATGCTCACTATCCTGCGGGTAGTGCCCAGTATAGCCGCCCTGCGGCATCAGTGCACCAGTCCAGCACCCGACCTGTCCAAACAACACAGTCCTTTTACCCGCAGCAACAATCCCTCCACCGATCGTCCTCTATGCTCTCCCAACGCTCTCCATCCGGAACGTCCCATAGCTATCAGGCGGGCGGTGCGTCGTATGCTCCGTCGTCGAGAAGCTACTCCAACACACAGTCCTATAGTCAACAGACACCACGCCCTAGTTATGGACAGACACCATCTGGGCAGTACTACCCTCAGCGCTCGGCACAGCTGAGTACTTACGGGGGCGCCGCGGCTTCTCAATATCAGGCACCCACCCCACAGACCCAGCCGCAAAACCGCTATACGGCGCAGCCAGCACAGAACGGCTACATGCCACGAGCACAGAATTCGTCCTTGATGTACAACGGTTCTCAAACACCGCAAGTAGCGGGCGTGTCACCTCTGAAAGCCACTCCTGCACCAGCGCTGTCAGCATTCAACGCACGGCCGGCTTATAGCACGCCCGTCGCGGGTGGACAAGCGAGAAGTTCTTACTATGGTCCATCACAGTACGGCACGCCACAGGCGCCCACACCATCCACCACGTTCGGAGGTATACCCGCCAATCCCCAGCAGATGATGATGGACAGGCAACAGGCTCAAGCTGTGGCACAATCGCAAGCTCGACTAGCTGCGCAGTCTAGTTTCAGCAGTAGCAGGGCAGGCTCTGGCACACCTCAACCACCGAACGGCTCGTACAATGGGCAGTCAAACGGTGCATCGATGTCAACCTGAGCAGCCACAGGGAAATGACTAGTGTTGGCAAAAACACATGAGGGAGTTACTTGGACAACACTTTGTAGCCAGGCGTTTTTACGGGCGATTGACAAAGGTGTATTAACAACTCAGGACTCGATTGAATGCTTCTTAAAGGTACTTTGGCTCCGTTATTCGTGGTGAGCTCATCCAATAGATGCTTGTGGTCGGATGGCGCAACCAGCGTCCTGTGCTTGGATTGTTTTGCTACATATTAGATCCTCAAAAAGAGGTAGCTGTAATGATAGTATCTTGACGGAATTAAGAATGGCCTTCATCCACTGTTCCACGCGGAACGTACAGAATTTATCTCGTCTTCATGTATCCGCTCGTTGGTGGTACATAGTGTGAATTGGTTCCGATTGTTCCGACGTAGCGCCCGCAGCTTGGACCCTGCATGACGTTAGCCCTCATACCGTGCAAGCCGATCCATGCGACACGCGGAGCGCTGATATCCAGCTCTTGAGTACCAACTCACAGCTATGACACACCACCATGGCACATCTTCTACGCGGCAAACAAGCCGGCATACACAGCGATCTTTCCGCCGGCCTTGGACCTGATCTCTTCGTACTCGACCATGTATGCGCCCACTTTCTCGCACCCCATTGTTGCCCTTGTTGGTATGCGCGCAAACGAGCTGACTGTTGAAGATTCGCAACTATGGCATAAATTCAAAAATCACACAAATCGCATACGACCCTGTACAGTCCCTGATAGCCGTCGGCACCAGCGAGAGCAAATTCGGAAACGGTCAGATTTACATCTTCGGGCAGAACAGGGTTGAGGTAGTCCTACCACTGCCACGCCAGGCCTCAGTAAAGATACTCCAGTTCTGCGCAGAGAAGCTGCTATGCGTCGACTCGAAGAACGATCTCTCCGTCTTTTCCTTGGAGACCAAAAAGCTCATCAACGCGCACTCTCCACCAGCGAAGATCACGGCACTGCATAGCGACCCAACGCTCGACTATGCGCTCCTCGGCACACAACATGGTGAGGTCATTGCATATGACCTCGACCGCGAGTGTCTCACACCATTAAAGATACCGAATCTCTGGAAGGCGCAGTTTCCTCGAGCGCGGTTGACGTCAATCGTGACGCTGGCACTACACCCACGCGACATTGGATCTCTCTTGATTGGCTACAACTCCGGTGCAGTCATATACTCGTTCAAACAAAACAAAGCTCTGCAATTCTTCAACTACGTACTTCCGAAGGGTGCCCCAGGTGGTGACTCGGACCCTGGTATGATCTCCAGAGAACGTGAACCGCCTCTGACACAGGCTGTCTGGCATCCAACTGGTACCTTTGTCCTCACCGGCCATGAGGATAGTAGCATTGTGATATGGGACGCCAAAGATGGCAGGATCGTGCAGGCCCGGACCTTGCAAGACACCAATATCAACAAGCCTGGACCTGGGAGCTTTAGTCCTGGAGCTGTAGAGGGGTCCTTCGCGCTCAAATCACCCATCTTCAAGATTGCTTGGTGTGCGAATCAGGATCCAGACGATACTGCAGTACTGATCGCTGGCGGACAGCCATCCAATATCATCCCGAAGAGTCTGACCCTCTTCGAGATGGGCCGGACGCCCATGTACAACACATCCTCGTGGCAGGTACTCTCAGAACACTTTGAGAACCCCAAGAGACAGCGTATCCTACCTTGTCCACCTGGCTCTGAAGTGGTCGACTTGTTCTTGATTCCTCGGTCGTCTCCACATTTTGCTGGCTGTCATGACCCACTAGCCATTATTGCGCTGCTTGCATCTGGGGAGCTTCTTACACTCTCTTTTCCGAGCGGCATGCCGATTACCCCTACCAACCAACTGCATCTCTCGATGACTCTCGTTCATCCATATACCAACTACTTGAATCTTGCCCCTGTGGAGCGGACGAGGTGGCTTGGCATGACTGAGAAGCGTTCACACGGCCCTAAACTCCTCCAAGGCGGTGCGGGCGCTGTGAGTCCGCTGAAGCGGTTTGAACACCGAAATGTTGTTCAAACTGCCCATGCAGACGGAACAGTCCGATTGTGGGATGCGGGTCACGCCGACGAACTCGAGAACGATACACTATTGCAAGTCGACGTAGCTCGGGCAGTCGGCCGCCAAGACGCTGCCATCGCAAAGACATCATTCGCAGGCGCAGCTTCAGAATTATCTGTGGGCTTGAGATCTGGTGAAGTCGTCGTCTTCAGGTGGAATACCAACAAACATCCCGGCCAAGAATTCCCACCTGGCGATAACACGCCCAAGGAACTCACCAACATCACACACAGAGCCGAGGCGGCACTCAAGGAGGGTTTGTTGCCTTTCACGCTCTTAGACGAAGGTAACGGCCCAGTCACTGCGCTAAAACACTCAGACGTAGGTTTTGTGGTGGCCGGTTTCGAAGGAGGCAGTATGGCCATCATCGACCTGCGAGGACCGGCGGTCATATACAGAGGTGCGATCCGCGACTTTGTCAAACCCGACAAGCGCGGAAGCTTTCGACGGAGCTCGAACGAGCCGGTGACTAAAGCTGAATGGCCGACGTGCATCGAGATTAGTGTGATGACACTTGAAGGAGACGACTTCTCAAGCATTGCAGTACATGTTGGGACTAATCTAGGTCATCTTGCTACATTCAAGCTCCTTCCAGAATCCAGTGGGCAATACACGGCGAAGTTTGCAGGAGTCTGTTCCCTGGATGACAAGATCGTCAGTATCTGCCCCATGTACGCCGAAACTGGACGGCCAGCATACGCAACACAGTCGGCGGTTGCAAATCTTCGCACCGGATCAAAGATCAATGGTGTGCTTCTCGCAGTCACCGCTTCTGGGGCGAGACTATTCAAACCAGCTACTCACAAGGGCGCGCACAAGAGCTTTGATCAGTTCTTGTGCGATTCTGCGGCTGTAGTCCGATTTGAAGAAGTGAGCTACGCGCTACTGGGGCTTTACGGTGATGGATGTGCACGAGCATACTCTTTACCCGCCTTGAAGGAAATTGGTTCGGTCAAAGTCAGTGACTACCTAGACATAAGACGCTTCTCCGAAGCTGTGATTACGAGTACGGGAGATATTCTCGGGTGGAAAGGACCTGCGGAGATGGCTTTGATCAACGTGTTTGGTCGTGGTCTGCAACTGTAAGTGAAGTCGCACGCATTCTTGGAAGCATGCTAATAAATCAATTAGCGACCGAACAAAGGACATCCTCATGAATCCTGACATGCTCATCCCTCCTCGGCCAACTATCAGCAACATTCAATGGATCTCTGGCACGCAATATGTAACGCCAGCCGACATGGATCTCCTGAGTAAGTTGACCTGTGCCACTGCATGCATCCAAATGATATCCTTTGGAAGTATCACTAACGCAACACCCAGTCGGAGGCCCAGACCGCCCACCCTCAAAACGTATGCTCGCCCAAGCCCGCTCCGAAGCCGAACAAGCCCGCCGCTCCGCCGCTCGCTCGAACCCGAGACCAGGCTCCTCATCTAGCTCAGCGTATCCATCGTATCCAACCAATGCTCCTCCAGCGAATGAAGGCTGGAGCGCGTGGGCGACTCGCCAGTTCAACGAGCGTACGGAGGGATTGAATCAAGTGAGCGAAGGCATGAATAACTTGTCCAATAACAGCGCCGGGTGGGCGGATGATGTGAATAAGTTTGTGGGCAAGCAGAAGAGGGGATTGGTTATGGGGGCGATGAAGAGTAAGTTTGGGTTTTAGGGAGGATTTGAGGTGAAGTTTCTATAGAACTTTAGCGAATGATTGAGTGTGTTATTTTACAATTTTGCAGGTTGTCAACTACGAGGGAAAGTAACAAGGGCACTTAGTAGCCCAAAGCTATACACACTATCGCGACGCCTTGGTTATGACAGCAAGGCCCCGTGTGTTGCTTCAGGCAACCTGGTCGCTTTCCGTCGTAGGTGAGAACCTGCAGTAGTTTTCTTCTGTTGTTACTCTACCGTGTCGTATGCATATGTTGCTTGTAGCTCAACTTCTTGTTTCTTCCAGATATGATCTTCAACACTTCTCTGGGAGACTTGGTACCTGCCTGATTAGGAATTCAAATTTCAGGTGTTGATGACTGCCAAAATTCGAGTGAACGTATTGCTTCGTGTAGTGACAGGGAAGGCTTAGACTGTCGTGACGTTGCGATACTTGGTACATACCAGATTAGGCGAGTATTTGGACCCATTAATCTCTGTCAAATCTATTGAAAGTTCTTTTTCTGACTGCGGCGCGAACAGTCACTGAGGAAAGTCGTGAGGCTAGTGTGGCTGTGCCATGTGGCTCGTGCATCGTCGCTGCCCGCACTGTGGGCTCAAATTGACAGAGCTTTTAACACCCTCGAAACCCCACGCGTCCACCACACATCATGGGAGCACCATACGACTTCGCGCCCGAGCGGCCGGATCACATCCAGCAGATCCTCGATGGCCTCGATCGATACAACCCAGAGACAACGGGTGTCTTCCAGGACTATGTCATGCAACAGTGCGAGAGCCAAACGTACGACTGCTACGCCAACCTCGCTCTCCTGAAGCTGTACGTCAGTCGCCTTATCTCTATCTCTTACGTGTCTTGCATGATGAACAAAGAACCACAACGTTTCCTATTACCCGAGGGATGGGGCTTGAATCACTCCGCCCACTGAAGTTCAATTATTAGCTCTATCTGAAAGCCATCTACTACCAACTGTCAACACCGCATGAGTTACGATTCTTGTACTGACACCGGCATCATAGTTACCAGTTCAACCCGCACCTCTCGCGCGATGAGACCGTCACCAACATCCTCGTCAAGGCTCTCACCATGTTCCCCAGCCCCGACTTTGCTCTCGGCCTTTCGCTCCTGCCCAGCCACCTCCTCGCACCCCTCAACTCCTCAGCACACAACCCCGCAGCCGGTGATGCGCCGCTGTCAGAAGCAGTCCAGAAGCTCAACGAGCTGAGGAATTTGCTCGAGGGTGCTGACTACGCCACCTTCTGGTCCACCCTGGACTCGGACGACCTGTACGCCGACTTGATCGCCGACGTGTCAGGCTTCGAGGAGCTGATGCGCGTCCGCATTGCGGCCACAGTCAGCCAGGCGGTACGAGAGGTCGACAGGAGCATCTTGGAGTCGTGGTTGAACCTTGAAGGTAGCGACTTTGAGCACTTCGTGGGCAGCGTATGTGGCTGGACCATTGAGGGTGCCAAGATCAAGGTGCCCATGAACAAGGACAACGAGGCCAAGGGCACCGTCGTAAGGGAGAATGTCAAGTTCGACCGTAAGTGGCAATTAAAGAATCATGCCTTGAACTTTTTGCTGACCGATAGCCCAGAATTTGCGAGAGTGATCAAGCGCGCTTACGAGCAACCTGCATGATCAATTTCACTACGACTAGTTACGGCATGATATCATGGTTACGAAGCCCCAAAAGGGATTGGTTCGCAAACGGCGTTGGAAGGAAACGGCACCTAGGACAGCATGCAGAGTAAGTGTCCATGTTAGACTGACGGAGAAGAATTCTCCATACTCCGACGATACCCTCCAGAGCATCAGCATTGATCCTGAAAAAAGGGCTCTAAGACAGGGCGCGTACAGCGTGCTCGACGTGAATACAAACGACTGTTCGTCTGTTCACAGCGACATGATCACCCTTTCCAACTCTCAGTTACTGTGTTATGCAAGATTCCTCAGTGTGAAAGTGATTGTTATGATGGCCTTCCGCCTCCTGCAGAGAAGCTCAAGCTCCATGCCATAATAGATATATAGTACATTCAGAATGGCAGTAAGTTACAAACTTTTCCAGAACCCGAGAGCAATGAAAACACTCCAAGCACACTCAAGTTGACCTCTTCAACACCTTCTTCTGTTGCTCAGCCACCACCATGTCCATGAACCTGTGAGGCAGACCAGAACAACCCGACGGACTCAAGTTTCGCTTGATGCAGTCGGAAGCAGTTTCTTCGTAAGAGGTCCTGAAGACATCCCACAGCGGTGCATCCTTCGAGTTTGGAGGTACAGGTCTTGGGAAGTAAGGGTCGTTCCTGAAATATGAATGGACCAGCTGGAGAAGCATCTCGTCTACATTTGTGGACATCACTTTGCACCTGTTGAAGTCCAGCATCCACATGTGAGTGGTCCTCTTCTTGAAGTCATTGATGTGCGCATCCCAAGTGGAAGTGTTGGGTGACATGTTCGCAATGGCTTTCGTGGACAACGGCTTTGTGATGATCAGATGTGGTTGGGCCACCAGCTCGGGAGAAGATCCGAGGACGAACTCGACATCGTTGGCATCCAGATGACAAGCCCAGTGCATAATTGCCAGAGCTTGTCCGATGGCAGATGCAAACTCGGAGATACTCAGATCCAGCTCTTCCATCTGGTCGAGATGAAGGTTGAAGTTCCTGAGCTGGAAGAATTTATTGTTGACCCTTTCCCTTCTCTTTCCCAAGTACATTCTTACAAGGCAGTCTTTGTTGGAAACATCAGCCTTGAAACTCTGGAGGTCAGCTTCCTTTGGTGCATAGATGTCAATTAATGACTCTCGGATCGGCTTTGCGAGTGGTAGGATTCTTTCAGCGCAGAGCAAGTTTGAAGGCTCCTTCAGAAATTGTGAGGGGAAGCGGTCCAGGTTCTCTGGCCACCAGATTTTGTCACTCTGACCAACGAAGTACTTGAGTCTGGGAACCCTGACTTCTATTTTGTCGCGACCCCATTTCTCAAAGACCTCAGAGACTTTGTTGTGCATTTCGTAGTCGTTCCACAGCTGATCTGTGTCCTGTCCAGGGTAATTCGCAACTTTGAAGATGTCCGTAGTACCTGGCACCTCATAAACTCTGCCACAAGTACCAGCTCCCAGAGATCTAAAGAGAGATCGGGTACCAACAGCGGCTTGCTGTCTCTCGGCAAAAGAAGAGGCCGTGGAGATGATGGACCGGACAGAAAGAAAGCGCCTGAGCGTCAACTTGGGATTCAACTTCTCTTCCAGCTGAATGGACTCCATCATTCTTTCCATGAGAGAAGCGCTGCGGCTGAACTGAGACTCTTCGCTGACATCTTGTCCTCGCTTTCGGGATTTCGGATCGTTCTGTGACATGCTGTGGTCGATTGGGGTTTTTGAGATGTGCAACATGTGCAGATTGAAAGACTTTTGGAACTCTGAAATAACTCTGAGAGAACAGGTGGATTGAGGAAGAAATTGGAATTAAATTCTTTTATAACACGATCTGTGGTAGTCGAAAATTCAACCGTGGTCGACACATGTTTTTTGTAAACCATGGTTGCGCTATATTGGACAACCAACAACATGGACTCGAGCCCCGCATACATTCAATTTTATTTTTTTCATAATGTACATGTTCCTTAGTTCTTGAACTTTCGTACGACGATCTGGCTGTTCTGGACAGACAATCGCTCACCTCCAAAAGGCCACCATGAGCGGCTATGAGAAATGTGGGATTTTCCAGGACATCGCTCAACTCCAAAACGGCCACCATGAGCGGCTATAGAAGTTCAAGCTCCATGCCAGAATAGATATGTGTCGTGGCCCAGACTAAGCATGCGGAATTAATGACTCGAGCTGGAATGATGACTGGCGATGTGTCTCAGGATGGTCCATTATATGAGTACAACGTCTTGCATTCTTATTTGCCGTATCGGGATCGACGGGGCTGATTTTATCAGTCTCGGTCCGACAGCCGAAAACTTCTGCATGAATTCCGTTCGCATCTTCAACAGCATCAACAGTTGTATATTGTGATACACGTTGTACGTCTGTTGTAGGACTGGTGTAGCTGCAAATCGGATTGTTTAACGGTGCGAGGCTATCCAGGATACTCTCTTCGTGCGAGAACGCTGACTTCCTGGGAGATTATAGCCAACACGGCTAAAGTTTAACTCGAAATCTACTCTAGCTCCAACACTGCGTGATAATTGCACCTTTATATGCGAAATCAAAGCGGTACAACTGGTATCTCATTAAAAGCGGGATGGCGCAGTAGCATCGGGTTCCACACGTTCCCCGAATGCACGTCAATTGTGCCTGGAGGCTTGTTCGACTCGGAGCCAATCGCTATTTTAATCCCTGTCGCGATCGGAAACTCGCACGGGCCATCTCCACCAAATGCAGCTAAATCGGAAACTGCAGCATGTTGAAACCCCATCCATCAAACACGGTTACACACTGTGTGTTTTGACGATTGACCGTCTGTATTGATGGGAGCAGCCGATGATGCAAAGTCGAACGAGAGTATGCTCGTGGAGACGATGATCTGTTGATGACTGCCGCGGCTGACGTTATGCAGTCGGTGCCAGGCGGCTAATGCGCCTGCTTCATCGCACACTGGATGTATGCTCGAGCTTGGAGGGGGTCAGCGTGCTACTTTGGCTTCTCCAGCGTATGCAGAACAGACATGGCTATCGTAGTCTCAAGATATGGAAGAAACATACAAAGGCATAGCGGTGCTGTTTGCTGAAGTCCCGCCATCTTGGACGCATGCTTGGGCGATAGACGCGACATGGTCACATAGTTTGCAGGGTCTATTCACAGCACAACGGCGGGCAGCAGCCCCGGATGTCGCTTCTCTGGCGTAGACTGATTTTCTTATGTAGGGCTCGCTCGTCGTAACCGCACAGGCCCTGCTGGTCAATCGCGTTTCTATAGATCAGACCAGACTGCCCCCTCCCTCTTGAACACGTCTGCCTCCCGCTCGCTTTCTTCTCTCTTTCTCTTTCTTTTCTGTCCAGATTTACGCCGCTGTAGTTGCAGAATCATCAATAACGCCTTTGCCGTGATCGCGGCCATCAAACTCTTGTTAGGGGGCGAATCTTGGTGTTCCTTTCCGTGCACCAGACACCCTCTAGGCGGCTCCCGAGCCCGGCAACTAACTCGACGCCCGCTTTGGTGTTCTCGACACTATCGTGCTAGACGCAATCCGCAACTTTTGGTGTTGAGTTTGCAGCCAACAACCTGCCGCATAACCCGTCACCTGCGCTACCTGCGCCCTAGTCGCGCTCCATATTTCTGGACAGTCTTATACACTCTATCCTGTTGTATACGACTCTCGACGCGCGTAGAGGGCGCCGACAACTTGGATAGTTTCCGTGTTCTTCGCCATGGATGCCAATGATGCATCTTCCCCCGGCAGTCTGAGCTCGCCCCCGCATTCGCCAGAGCAGGGCACGCCAAATTCCACTATCCGAGTGTCTGCTGGTGGTGTTGGTGTTGGAGGTGCCACCACCCCTGGAAACGTAACATCGTCACCTGCGCCACGAGGCCTCACAGCATCGGGACAGCCGCGGAAAAAGCCAGGTCCAAAGCCCAAAGCAAAAGATCCAAATGCGCCCGAGCCAGAGAAGAAGTCCAGAAAGCCCCGCAAGCCAGCTGAGCCCAAGGATCCAAATGCACAACCTGTGCAGCGTAAGAGGCGGACAAAGGCATCGCTGGAGCCACAGACTACACCAGCACCAGAGCCCGTCGACGAGAAGCCGCCTGTGCAGCAGTCGCCTACACCACAAACAGTACCCAGCGAGCCGGCGCCGACCCCCCAGCCAGAGCTGCCACCTGCCGTTACGCAGGCTCCTCGCGTATTGAGCAATCCGGAGCCCACGCTTCACAGCAATCCAAACCTGTCCCACATCAGTGTCGCTCCTTCCACACCACGGCCTTCCAGCTCAGGGCAGCGCTATGATCCCATCCGAGGCGGTGTATTTCGAAACGAAGCCCCAGGCACCAGCAAGTGCGCCGCCTCTCGTTTTCGCCGCCGCTCAATCGCGCAAGTGCGTCGCCCTTCAATCACGAGTTTGATCCGACCCACCTTCTGCGAGCCATTTCCTTTCTACCCACAGCCCGTGGCAAGCTTCCAGCACCAGAACTTCAGTCACGTCTGCACCGGGTCTCTCCTGCCGGCCTTCTTCTGTGCGGCCTGGGTCGGTTCCTTTCCTTAATCAAGACATGCCTTGCTTCAACAACAACAGCTGAACGCAACAACCAAACCACCACCACAAAGCTACTCGGCGCCTCCCGCACCCATGCCCATGGAGATCGATTCTGAGCCAAGCAAGCCCCTCCTCTGTTCCCATGACGAAGACCAACTCCACAAATTCAGGCACCGCGTCTAACACAAACGCGCCAACACCGCCTGCCAAACCTGTTCGCCAAAAAGAAGCCCCACCGCCCCTGCCTACAGGTAGCGGGCTCTTGTCCGGCACACCGTTTGGACCTGTTGCGAGCGGCACTGGCACTGGCGAGACCCCAGGCGCCAACATCTGGCTGACCTTCGACCTCAAGGGACGCGAGAATGTCACCATCAACTTCGCTCAGGAGGTGGAGAAGAAGTATGGCTTTGCGGCTCTGCACCCTCGGATTGCCGCGCGCCGTGAGCGCCAGCGACAGATCACCGCAGCTGGTGCTGCGCTTGAGCGAGCCCAAGGGGGTGGCTCGAACGATGACATGTCCGTCGACCTGTCAGAGAACGAGAGCAATGTTGAGATGGGTGGCATGGACGATGAGACTTCCGCTCGTGAGAACGGCGGCAAGAAGCGGAGGAAGCGCAAGCAAGAAGACTATGACAAGGAGGACGACTTCATCGACGACACTGAGCTCGCATGGGAGCAGCAAGCGCTCATGGCCAAGGACGGGTTCTTTGTATACAGCGGCCCGCTCGTCACTGATGAGAAGCCAGCTGTTGAGAGGTGAGCACTAATCCAATCTCGAGCATGACATTTCACTAACACTATACAGGGCCGATGGCACCGTTCGACGAGGCCGCGGACGAGGACGCGGAGGCACTGCGCGAGGCGATGCGGCAGGCCGAGGCCGAGGTCGAGGAGGCGGTCCAGGTTCTCGCGGTGGCTCCACCGTGCGCAAACCTCGCGTTACCAAGGCTGACCGTGCGATGATGGAGCAGGAAAAGAAGGAGCGTGAGACTCTAGCGCAGACAATCGCGGCAAAGCAACCTGTGCCAGCCTACGCTGGGGCAGCGGGCGCTTCGTAGGGCGAGGCTGTGAGCTGGATATGGGAACGTTCCGCCTGTGTTGCGAGTTGTGCCATTCTCTTAGATTCGATTTAGCGACGGGCGGCTTGTACCATACCCTGTGGGAGAGGAGATGCTTTTCTTACCTTGTCAACAAGCTATCGTGGTGGGGCATAGGCGTTCGTACACTTGCATTGTCGGAGAGGCGTTTGCACATAGATATACGGCGTGCTTGATACGCTTGCAGTATAGACTATCAATGTTTCCTTGCTTCAAATAAATGTTGATAACTCATGTTTAACATCAACATTACCTTGGAAAGCTTTGCACGTGCGCATGATATATGTGTAGGTGTACCTTCGGACGGCAGATGCAAGTGAAAGCGCGCAACCCCATCGCTGCTGTGTTTGCCTTTGCGCAGGTGATATCAACCTCACCTCTTCTATGTCCTCTATCATATACACTAGACTGCTAGCATTTCACGATTAAACAGGTACTATATGGCCTGCTCGGTTCTTCTTTGCTCGTTTTGCTCGATTCGTTTACACGATTTCCTTGCTCGTGGCTGCCAAACGATGCTGAACATTATTTACTTCCAAAGGTGAAAAGGAGCGGCTTGCTCTGGTTGATAGCGTGCCGCTCCTACCGCAGACAATCACTCTCTTCTATTCCACCATGGCTAGCAGTCCCATCATCTACCTGCTGTTGAGTGCTCCTTACGATGTATCGCCTCTCAGGTGAAAGGCCCGCGCTGTTTGATACCCGTATGCAGGCGGCCCGCTCCTGTCGCACACGTCAACATCGCCTACTTCCGTCTTGATAACGCGATTTCTCTGCTCTTTCCCCCCATACCTTTGACCAAACCCGACAAGACACACGCGTCTCAATTACAAGCCAACTGTCAAGCTAGACTGCATATCCAATTCCCGATTCAGCACTCCACCACCAACATAACATCTCCTATTCTGCAGCTACCTGACCGCAGCAATGCATCTGCCCGCCACTCTCGCCATCACCGCGCGCTCCCGCAAATTCTACGACGGCACCTACACCATGACCTCGGACGGCTTCACTGACGAGGCGGGAGGTAAGTTGCGGGCGGCGCACAAGCTCGCTCGGCAGCGCTGATGTAACAACAGTGTATCGCGCTTTCGACTGCCTTGACGCCGCTGCGCGCGCTCCAACGCCGCTGCCGCCGATGTTCTCGGACGACGAAGAGGCCGGGGGAGAGCAGGTTCTGACACCGAGCTCGATGCTGAGAGGAGCTGCGAGAGGTGATACTCCCATTGAGGTGACGTTCGTTTCGGATATAGCGGTCAAGGATAGGCAGGGTGGCTACGTGGATGATGAAGGGGGTCTGCTGGGTGAGATAGATGGGGTAGAGCGACGGAAGAGCAGTGTGAAGATCATGTCTAAGAGAGGGAAAGTTACGCCGAAGAAGTCAAGCAAAGCGAAGTCAGGCGATAGCTCGTCGCCACTGTCAGATTGCCCGTCAGATCTGTCGGAGTGGGAGAGCGAGAAGGTGAAATATGAGTGTATTGAGGCTATACAAAATGGGGTATGCTGACTGTGATATAGAAGAAGAAGACCACCCCGAAGAATAAGAAGAAGCCGTCTGAAGAGGAAAAGAATGACTCTTCGTCCAAGCGAACTCGTGGGGTTGCGCAGAAGGTGGTGAGGAAGACTCCGAGGAAGGCAGCACCAGCGCCTGCGTTGGTTACTCGGCAGCAAGACACTCGGCAGCCGGCTGAACAGGACACTCCGCGGCAGGATGGGAGCAGCGGGTGGAGGCGATCGACGCGCCGGACGCGGAACAGTAACTGGTGGTAGAGCTTCCTGAAAGGCGTAAGGTGCGGCGTTCCGGTCTTTGCTTTTATGATACCCCGCGGTGAACACATGAGGTGTTCCCAGTGTTTTTTTTTTGAGTTTGGGTTGTCAACGACTTTTGTAGGCTACATTTGCGACCCCGCCTTGGAACATATCTAATCCATTTGATCCTCCTGATAATATTCCTGCGTATCATGCAAGCTTGCCGTCCCTGAACGCCGCGTTATGCATACTCATACGTTTTGCTACATTGTTGTACATGCGCTTCTCCCAACATGACCTTTTTCGTAACTCATGTCCAGCGAATCTTCATCTTCCACTCGTCGACCTTAAGGCCTGCCACCAGCTCTTCTTGGGTGCGTTTTCAATCTCAGCCATGAGGCGCTCGTAGTGCTCGGGCGCAGAGGCGGGCTTGAGCAGCTCCGGCGACAAGGCGTATTTATGGCGAAACCGTCCTTGCCCTCCCGCTTCCAGCAGCGAGAACAGGGCATTCACCTGCGCCTGTTCGAGCTTGGGGTCCCGCGGTGATGCGGGCGCGGACGCTTTTACAGGCGTAGCTTCCTTCTTGGAAACTTCTGGCGCGGGCTCGACGGGTTTTACGCCATACGGTGAGCCACGGTACTCGATTGCGCGTGTGAAGGGCAGATTTGGGCGCAGGGCATCTTTGGGCCAGAGGGTGAGTATGCGGGTGTATTGTTTCGCTATCTTGGAACATTCAGCTTTGAAGGGCTTGAGGGACGTCGACCATAGACTCACTGTGCTTGCCATGGTGAAGTGTGGGAAGGGAAAGGGGAAGGCGCAACGGTTGCACCGACTTTGACGTGACTTCACTCGCGTATTCGTTACGGGCCAAAAAATGTATGATGCCCTGACGCGGACCGTGGAATCGGAGAGTCTAGTTCGCTTATGTGATGCATGGACGGGACTGTGGCTGAGCCGCCGGGATCCCTGCACATGTGGCGACGCTGCAACTCCCCTAACACCACCGCCGCCTGACCCACTCCACGCCTCCGACTTGCTTTGCCGCCTGCCATATCACCACCACCACCACCACCACCACCCTCGCTTTCCCTTTTCTACGTCGACTTTCCCGCCGCGATCCGTTAATACACACAACTCCACACACACGCTCCCGGCCAAGATGCCAGCCCCAGGGCTACGAACGGGTATGTCGCCTCACCTCGTCCGACGCATCGTGCGCCCGCGGCCCCTTATCGCAGAACACTAACAGAGATGCACAGGTGGCCGGCAATGACGAAGCAGACTCGCCAGTATTAGCACAAGGGAACCAGCAGTGGCCACCAGCCTCGCCGCCCCCGTCTTTCCATTCCCGAGCGTCCTCGCCCAACGGTGGCGCATCACGGCGACTGCTCGCAGACGACCCCGTTGCCAACGAAGAGGACCGTACACTTGCCGACACATTTGATTCGGAATCGGACGACGATGAGGATGACGATGGGCGTGACGACAGGCAGCGGCTGATGCGGGGGAACCCGACCACAGAAGACCAGCCGGTCGCCCCCGGCATTCAGAGGAGAGTCACGGAGATTCCAGTTTTCAACACGCAGGCGCCGAGCACGGGACGGGTGTATGGTGGCGGTAATGGCGGTGTTTGGGCGAATCTGAGCGCGAAACCAACGCCGGGACAGGATGCGGAAGAGAAGCCACCCGTATGTCTTCTCTTATCTAATCTAACGAATACCCAAGTCTAACACATTCTAGACATACGAGCAGGCCGCCGCAGACGCAACACCACCATACTGGGAAACCACAATCCTCGCACCCGGAACCTATGGCGACGAAGTATTCGTCGAAGGCCTCCCCGTCGGCTCGCTCTTCAGTTTCATCTGGAACGCCATGATCTCCATGTCCTTCCAACTCGTCGGCTTCCTCCTCACATACCTCCTGCACACTACACACGCCGCCAAGAACGGATCCCGCGCTGGTCTCGGAATCACACTGGTACAATTCGGCTTTGGGTTCCGCTCCGCCGTGCTCAACCCTGGCGGCGGCAGCAATGACACACCCGGCACAGGCTTCGAAGGCGGCGTGCCCAGCGAGCCCAACTCGCACGACTTCGACCCGGATACCGTTTCAGGGCCGGGCAGCGGAAGCAGTGATCTAACACCTGCGGCGAGCGCGGTCACGGGAAGCGATTGGATTGCGTACGGCTTGATGATTGTGGGCTGGTTCATTCTCATCAAGAGCGTGTCAGATTTCATTCGCGCACGGCGGCACGAGCAACTTGTGCTGCAGTCGCCGGACCGCGGGCTGGGTGTCGCTGTTATTGCCGAGGGCGAGAGTCCCGAGAGGAGTGTATAAATAACCTCTTCGTATTTCATCTTTCTGGCCTACATTGGGCATTCTTCACTTTCAAACAGACTTTCTACTTGTAGTGTTGCCAACGACGCAACTTTTTCTATATCCTTGTGAGATGGTGGAATTCGAAGGGCGATTGCATATAAATATTGCACGAATTTCCTTATTTTGGTTTTGGTCTTATATATATCCCCCCTACCGGCATACCCAGTGGCATTCTCGACGTAGAATGCATGCAAATCCCATACTTTTTCTCATCCTCCAATCACATAAACCAACCCCTTACCATGCATTTACGAGCATAAACGTGGAAAATCTTGAATAAAGTATTACCGCCGAGACTCACTATGCTAGCGCGTTGCTCATTTCAATACGGGCAAGCTAGGAACACGATGCGCGCGCTGACATCCAAGATTCCCCCTGCCGCCGTTGTTGCGGTCTAGTCCTTGTGAAGGTGGCTGTGTAGGGCTTGGCCCGGGATTCCGGCTCAGCCAAGACGTACAGACTCAAGTGTGTGAGAAGCGTCTCGTGTCTTTGCACTTCACACGGGGTAGCTTGGGGTAATTTCCCAAGGCGCAGGCGTATTTCTTGTCGATACTACTAAGATGCCGAATAATCCGTGGCGAGAGTGTAGTGAAAGGATGCAAGTGCGTTGATCGACGGCGGGATTGCAGCAAACAAGGATGATTGATGTTGTGATGTTGGGGCTGCTTTGGTAGTAATCAAAGTTTACACAAGACGGCGGGACCTCTGCCAATGCCAACCCGGCGCCTTGGATGGGCATCGTGACGTGCGCACCAAGACCACTATGAAGAGGACAAAACACCATGGCGCCGGAATGCATCCGCATCGGCGGTGTGTTTAAATACCACGGCTCGCCCTCCCCCCGCAGCCCAGAGGCCAGAAATTCAAAAAGTTAAGAAAAAATGCTCGGACGAAGGATATTATCGATCTGTTGCGGCTGCGAGCGGAGTTGGGTTGGTCGCTGGCGCATGAGCGTCAGCAACGACATACCCGAGAACCAGATTCTCGAAATCGTATACGGCGATGGAGCGGAGAGGAGGATACATGCGCCCAACGCACAAATGCATCCTGGCTGTAACTATCCCCCCCCCCTCACTATCCAACCAACTAACCAAATTCACCAGACATGGAAAACCCACCCCAACTAATGACACCCACCTGGCCCCCCTCCACCCCCTCCGCCATGATCATCATGCTCGACCTCGACGCCCCCTTCTCCGACTCCCGCGCCTCGCGCCTGCACTGGCTCGCCACAGGCCTGACCCCGTCCTCCACCACGCCCTCCGTCTCCGCCCTCGCGAACCTCACCATCCCGAACGCCCAGGTCTCGTACGAAGCCCCAGACCCCCCGATCGGCGACGTAGCACACACCTACGCCTTCTACCTCATCGGCGTGCCCGCGTCGTTTACGCCCCCGCAGGATCTCGCGCAGAACCGCGTGCCGTTTGATCTGGAGAAGATGCTGCGCGACGCGGGGATCGGCGAGGAGAGCGTCATTGCGAGGAATCATTTTAGGATTAGGGATTTGAAGGGCACGCCGACGCAGGGGTTTCCGGGGCCTAGGGCGAGTGAGACGGGGAGGGTGGTGGGCGGGAGTGCGGGTGCGAGTACGGGTGTGAGTTCGGCGGGGCCGGGGGCGACGGGGGTTGTGACTGTGGGAGCGCAGGGGGGCAGTAGGAAGGTGGGTGTTGGGATGGGGATGGGGATGGTTGGGGTGCTCGGGGCGGCGGTGTTTTTGTGAGGGGGAATTAGTGAAGTAGGAAATATTACATTATGATAATTGATCGTTGGTTCCAATGGATTGGTGTCTTGGCAGTATTGAGACGCAGACTGCCGGACGAAAGTGTACTCGTAGATGTCCTGTGGGTTAGTGATGAATCTGAGAATGGTAAAGAGACTTGAAGGAAATTTGACGAAAGAAAGTGGAGCAAGACTGCTTTCAGATTGCTAACATGATCTAGCTTGCTTTTCTGCTTTCTCATGCAAAGAGGTACATTTACCTTTCTGTACATCAGATGTTCCCTGACCGTGAGATCATGTGGTCGCGCGCCGGACCGACACCAATCCACTTGACCTTGACGCCAACAAAGTTCTCAATGTACTCGACGTACTTGCGCGCCGCAAGCGGGAGGTCCATATAGCTCTTTGCGCCAGTAGTAGGTTTCTTCCATCCAGGCAGGGTCTCATACTGCACCTCGACCTGTGCCAGCATATCGGGATTTGACGGGAAGCCTTCGAGACGCTGCCCATTGAGGGAGTACGAAGTGGCTACCTTTAGCTCGTCAAAGTCGTCGAGGACGTCCAGCTTGGTGAGGTTGAGGGCGGTGTAGTCGTTGCAGGCGTGCGAGTGCTTGACGACGACGAGATCGAGCCAGCCACAGCGGCGCTTGCGGCCGGTTGTCACGCCGACTTCGTGGCCGACGGACTGCAGCTTCTCGCCGAATTCGTTGAGCTGTTCGGTGGGGAAGGGACCAGAGCCGACGCGTGTGGTGTATGCCTTGACGACACCAATGACTTCGCGAAGTGACCGCCAGCCGAGAGTGAGGCCGGTGAGGACGCCTCCGAGACCGGTGTTGGATGATGTGACGAAGGGATATGTGCCGTAGTCGATGTCGAGCATGAGCGCGTTTGCACCCTCAACCAGGATCTTTGCGTTCTTCTCCTTAGCCGATGCGAGTAGCGGTATTTGGTCGACGACGTATGGCGCAAGCTTCTCGCGGAGGCCCTAAGTGTGTCAGTCACATCATTCAATTATAGTTCCTAGACTCTCACCTTGTATTTCTCAATCTCTGCTTGCATGTCGTACTGCAGCAGATCTCCGAAGCGCTTCTGGAAGCCCATGACGACCCTGCCGAGTTTCTGCTCAAAGACTTCCTCATCGAAGAGATCGCACATGCGCAGACCGCTCCTGGTCATTTTGGTGCTGTAGGTTGGGCCAATGCCCTTCTTGGTGGTGCCTATCTCCAGTCAGTACATCCTCGCGTCTCCAAACTAAGCTCTTCAACCCACCAATGAAGCCCTGACCAAGCTCAACCTCCTCCAGTCCATCAACCTGCTGGTGGACGTCAAAGACAACATGAGCCCTGTCCGAGATGTAAATCCGGCCCTCAGTGTTCAAGCCATGCTTCTCCAGCGCCTCGAGTTCCTTGAAGAAGCTCGGCACGTGGACCACACAGCCTGATCCGATGACGTTTATGCAGTTCGGATTGACGAGGCCAGACGGCAGGATATGGAAGTCGTACGTAACACCATTGGCGACGATTGTGTGACCGGCATTGTTACCGCCCTGGGCGCGGCAGCAGATTTGCGACTCATGGGCGAGGATGTCGGCGAGCTTGCCCTTGCCTTCGTCGCCCCATTGGGCGCCGAGGACAACTGTGACGGACATGTTCGACGAGGCGAAGAGGAGACGGATGCAGCGGCCGTCGAGGTTTTAATTACCCATGGGACGCGGGAGATGCGTAGCGGACTTGGCCGACAACTTCTGAGTCGTCGCCCGGGGCTGCTTAGAACGTCCAATTAAAAGATTTGCGCATTCACTCTGCGAGCGGAACTGCGAAGGGCGGGGCGTAAAGGGCGCACTTGGATGGGCCAATTGCACTCACCTTGCCCTGATAGATTGGTAAAAAGGATTGATTTGACTCTACAATGCTCTATTACCACGTTGTTGCACTTTGTCGTTTGTCAATCGCTGCTTCGATGCCCCGCGATGCCTGCCCCGCCATCCTGCAAGTCCGATTCCGCAATCCTCGCACAGGCCAATGACATAGCTCTAGCACGTGGGGACGATTCACTGCATGCGTCTTGTCTTTGACAAAGTACTGCGTTCGACTTTACTTTACATTACACTTCATTGACCACAGCAATACCATTCCATTACTCTACTCTACTCTACTCTACTCTACAAAGCAACTGCGGCAACACCGGCGAGCATCGCAGCCGCAAGTCCAGCCCACATTGTGGCACCACCAACCATCGATAACGGCGCAGTTCCGGTGAACTGGGCAGGCTTGCTTGGAGTCGCGGAAGGACTCTGCGTGGGCCTAGCAGGCGGGAAAGTAGTCGCAGCAGTGCCCGTCAAGTTCTGCACAGTAATGTAGTTTGCCGCGATAGCCTGCTTGAGCCCAACCTCCGCAATGAATGCGCTCGTATTGAATCCGACTCGCAGCGACTGGTTCTGCGCCAGAGCCAGGTACTTCGCGGGGACCGTGAAGTTGGCAGGCTGGGGGAAGACGATGAACGTGTATGCGTGAGGAACATCGCCAACTGGTGGCGATGGCTGGAGGTATGGCACCGGGCTATTGGGGACGTTGAGAGCTCCGGATGAGCCTTGGCTGGTCACGTTGGTGGCCATCCAGTGGAGGAGAGGTACTCGAGTACCGTTCCTGGGCACGTCGATGTCGACCATGAGCAGCAGCCCAGGGCTGGCGCCGCGTTCGCCGGCATACCACACTGGTGAGCTAATACTGGGCGGCGAAGCGGTCTCTGCAAGAATGTTAGATCGTTTCGGCTGTCGCATTCATGGCAGAATACATACCACCACGCGGGATCAATTCGCCAGGTGGTGAAACGGTGTTGTTGCCATACTTGACAGTGAGCTGCTGCGAGGCTGAAACTGGGAAGCCAGGCGCCGACTGCGCGCCGGCAAGCGCAATGAGAGCACCAAGGCTCAGCGTAGTCTTTGTAGGCATGTTGTTGGATGTGGATAGATGGAGTTTTGCTGTTGTGAGAGCTGCTTGTGAACCGCAATGATTCGAATGTGCTGCTTACTTTACAATGCGACGCCGGCCGATCTTATAGAAACATGCGACGCGCTACAATTTCGTACCTGAGCTACTGTCCTAAGAAGCAATGTCACCAATGTCACCAATGTATCTCCGTTGGTGTCGTCATTACAACTAACCCCAGCTGGCCAAGCCTCTAAGGACCAGGCCGCCGACAGACGTGATTGGTCGAGTTAAGGATATATCGGGGCTCTGATCGCCGTTCCTGGAAATCGGGCGGATCTCGTCCCGCCGTGCATACACCAAATCTAAGCACCAAGAATGGGCTTCATCATCGCCAGCCACATCTATACTTCGAGGGTCGTGTCATGTGTAGATAGTCCCTGGCCTAGAGCACACTTAGCCGACTGGCCCAGCGATGAAGAGGTAGCGCTGGACGGCTGAAGATTATGTCGAAATACGGTGGTGGGATTTGTAATGTGGCTGCGTCGCACGTGCGAGCATGTCTCGATCACGTCGAAATGCGATGGTGGGATTTGTGATGTGGCTGCGTCGCACGTGCGACAAGGTCTCGCTCCTGAACAACAACAATGGCTCTAGATCGCAGCCACGGGGAGAGACACTATTGACTCAGATCCAGACCTCGATGGCGACATTATTGGTGCGCCAGTCGGCATCTGTTGCCAGCCCGTGATGAACTTCTTGTGGTGCCAATCCCGAGTTGAACTTCACAGTACAGTCCCCGTCTGAGACATCGATCGATACAAAGCTCCCAATCAAGTTGAATAGTCAGCTCGAAATGTACTCCGCGTAATCGAGACATAGGTCTTGGAGTAGGCACTTCCAAAAGTCTGCAGCAACACGAGCAACTTCAGCTGCGCCAGTAGAGGTGCATAGATTGCGAATTTCATGCACCGTGACCAGATTCTCCAGGTTAAGAGCAACCCGGAGAGGGACCATATGCTTGAGGATAGTTTTAAGGCCGCTTGCAGTCAGAACATAGTCTTTCAGTTTGACTATTTTGAGGGAAGAAGGCAGATTGAAATCCAGCAAGGCTGGGAGGAATTCGGTCGTTTGGTTGATGCCGTATACGTTCAGGCAGCCAGCATGGAGATCAAGGCTCGTGAAAACAGAAGAAAGCTGCAGGACTTGTACGCGTTGCAAGTCATAGATCATGGATCGTTCTGCCTCCATTGTGTTCCCCCGTTCTTTAGGCGAAAGTTCCGCGCTGAATTCGATAATCTGACAAAGTACAGGCTGATGGTAGGCTTTGACTTCGAACCACTCAAGCCTATGGCATTGCCACTTGAGTGTGGAGACCGATGGTGGTAGTGCTTCTACAATAAGCTGACCGAGATTATCTCGAGTAGAGTAGTGAATGCTGCCGGTGGCACCTATTTTTAGGTCAAGACGATGGAAGCACCTCTCATCCGTGTCCCAGATCGTGTCCCCGACACCCAAACTTACTAGTGTTTTCCAGTCATCACTCTTATGATCGAGAACGTCCTCGTCCGTGTTGGCATACACGGTTCGCAACTGTGGTAACCCAGCCATGTCCCGTTGCAACCTCAGTCCTAGAACAGTCGAATCGTTTAGCGGAAGAAAAGGCTCCATGCAGAGCTCCCAGTAAAGGCGGCCTGCAGCTTGCTCGTCGCTGGTGAGTTGGGCTGCTTTCTTGAGCAGCAGTCTGCAAAATATCTCCCAAGCAATCCGTCGATAGTCCGACTCCATTAGGTCGATGGTAATATGGGACACGGGGATGAGTTTGCTCAGAGCAACAACGCACACCTCGCGCACCATGTCTATGATGTTGCTTTCAAGAACCCCGCCAACTTCGTTTTGGTCGTGGGGTTGAAGCGAGCACAGAGCTCAGAAGGGACGAACGCGATCGTATCAATGCACGTCTTATTGATCTTCTAAATTCCACAGCTCAGGCAAGCGGCGCTGCTTGGACGATTGAGTAAACTACGGTATTCCCCTCCCAGCCCTAATCGCCTTCGCCGCCTCGCTCTGCGCTCTGTCTTCTGCATACCGTTGATAAATAGGCAAATAATGCTCACGCTCGCTCAGCGTCTCTTTCACACTTTTGCGGTTCTCCACTGCACTCAACCACTTCCTCCACCTCTTCCAAACCTCCTCGTCCTCCCCTCCTTTACCCTCCTCCGGCAATCCTGAGCCGCCTTTGAAGTGATCGAACACCCACAATCTGTTCGCCCATGGTGCTATCACGATGTCGATGAGGCTAAATTCTTGGCCCATGAAGAACGGACCCTCAGGATCCATCTCTTTAGTGAACTCCTTGAGATGATTGAGGAATTCTTGCTGCTTATCCTTCAGGCCTTCCTCGCCTTGATGCTGCAGAAAGCGATGATAGGCTGGGATGATACGACTGCCGACGTAGTCGGTCCAGATACGTGTTCTCGCTCGGTCATATGGGTCTTTGGGAAGCAGATGCGGTGTGTGATCGGGATACGCATCTTCTAGGAACTCGCAGAGCACAGTAGATTCGAACAAGGGTTTGTTCTGGTATTGAAGAGTTGGGACCAGCCCTCGAGGATTGAGGTCTAGTAGTGACTTTGGTTTGTTGTATGGATTGACCTCAATGTACTGGTAGTCGATCTTCTTTTCCTCCAAGGCGATCCATACTCGTTGAACAAAGGGACAAAACCAGCCAGAGTATAGTTTTAGAGGCTGTTCCACTTCATGTGCCTGGTTCGGTTAGCATTGCGTGCGGTCTCTGTGGTATTGATCTACCTTGACAATATGCGCTGCTGGGCCTGTTGCATGAGGGTGCAAATCGGCGTCGGGATGGCCTTGGACCATTTTTGTAGCTATTCAGGTGTAAGGTTATTAGGTAGAATATAGGGACGTCAACTCGGGATACTGAAGATGAACTCGTGGTTTTGAAGCTTGAACTCCTCATCACATCATCGAGGCTATGAGATGACGACAGCGGGGTATTGTACACAAAGTGTAGTGCCACTCCTGTTTCGTTTTGTTCTGTACCTGGTCTCCAAGGTCCTAATCATACTTAGAACGAATTACCGTGGGCACCGACTTCAAAATAAAGAAGTAAAGAACTGAGTACATCGTACAGCAGCGAAGCCACTACAATTCGTGCCTAGCCTTGACAAGCAACATTCCCTCAACAGTGCGCACTGCAGGAGAAGCATGCATCTAGAGTGAGTCCAATGTTGATCACATTCAAAATTGAGGTGTTGAAGTCATACAAGCAATCACATAAGGTTATGTTGCGACTGTACGCAATGTTCTTCGTCCAGCTCGGGCAGACAGGTTTGTCTTTCTTGAAGAATTAGCCCCGAGGTCTAGAGAGGAAACGGCTAGTAGACCCGCCTCGCACAAATTTCCGCTTGCCACCTTGGCGCTTCACCTCGACAGTATGGCGACAGTCTCTGTGTGAGCATTGCTTTCATAGTCTTGTTAGTTGCCCCAGACAACCTGTTCATCACATCACGAAGATTCGGTTTTGGACCTTGCACACCTGCAGGATCACATACGTCTAGTGCTCCGAACGACTCCACCGTGCCCAGCTGTTAACTCGCCTTAGTCGGATGACATGCTGGTCAGCCAAGGTTTTGTTTGCGGGTGGCTCACCTTGTGTAATGGCACCTGGGTAGCTCGATAATAGCGGTGTGCAGACAATTCTGATCAAGAAACGTACCGGAATCCAGAGTGATCAATTTGGCCGACATGCATAGTACACTCCTGTCATCTTGGCTACCCAGCGTCAGCACTTCGGATAGCAAAAGAGCCTACAAGGTGCCCATCCTCATCGGTTTAAGTCGATGCCAGAAAATGCATCTTGGAACGCTGTTTGACCGCTCGATTGCATTGCTTATAGCATACGGTTTTGAAGCCAAGACTTGACTTCTTGGAATGAACCGTCGTCGAAATACCATGGTAGTGTCATTACAGCAGCATGCAGCTGTCAAAATTTCTACCATACGATTTTCTTTTCGCCAAGAGGACGGCTGCTTCAACACAAATCGTGCTGTGGGTGCCCGTCTGTCATTAGAGTGGCACTGCAGCACATCAACAGAACCGGCGAGCCCGCTATGTATCTTTCCACTGCCAAGATATGTTGTGCCGTCCTATCCGAGATTTCGTCTTGCCCAGCATTTCCACTTCCTGCCAAGCTTGGCATATGACGGGGTTTAAGCACCTAAGGAAAAAACGTCTTGGCGAACGCCGGTGAACACCACCTCCGAAGAAAACTATAAGTCTGCTGCTTTCCCCGTTGACCTTGGTGCATTACCATACTTGGTATCCTAGTTACTTTTTGACAAAATATCGTACTTTTAAGTCTATCTGCCAAACTATTGACTTTCAAGTCTTGACCTGAAGCATACGCCAATCGATACAACTCCAACTTAACCAAAACCTCACTCATTTTTCACCACCTCGCCAATCACGGCGTAAACACGGAGGAGTCTGTCCCAGAACCCGTGCTGAAGTCCCCATGCATCATACATCCAACATCCATCCAACTCAGTTCGTCCACGTGGATATAGTCCACAGGACGAGATCAAGAAGAAGACCTCGAACCTAAATATAACGCTTCCGCAAACCACGACATCAACAATCAAAGAATATCCCAACCAAGAACCATCATCAACGGACCCATTGCGTCACCGACAAGATGGGGAAGAAAGGGAGCGCGCCCCTCGAGGGCCACATCAGCGGTCAAGCAAATAAGCCGCTTTCACTACCTGCCCATAGTCTGAAGCTTGCGCAAGTTGTGGACGAACTGAGAACCGAAACATGGTCTGGACTGGATGATGCTGAGGCGAAACGCCGTGTCGAAGAATATGGCCCCAACGAGCTTGAGGCAGCAGAGGGAGTATCGCCTGTAAAGATTCTTATCGCTCAAGTTGCGAATGCTATGACACTGGTGCTGATACTCGCAATGGCTGTGAGTTACGGTATCAAATCTTGGATTGAAGGCGGAGTCGTCACATTCGTCATTCTGCTCAACATTGGTGAGTTGTAGTCATCAGGCATCTTTATCAGAATTCGGCTGACGTCCATGAAAAGTCGTTGGTTATTTTCAAGAGTACTCAGCAGAGAAGACAATGGATTCTCTGCGATCTTTGAGCTCGCCAACCGCTCGTGTCATTCGAAATGGACAACAAGTTACAGTGCCATCCGCAGAAATCGTTCCTGGCGATGTCATCGAGATCAAAACTGGAGATACCCTCCCAGCGGATATCAGAGTATTCGATGCCGTCAATTTCGAGACAGACGAGGCCCTTTTGACCGGAGAGTCCCTCCCAGTACGCAAGGCCGAAGATGTCACATTCCCCGAGAAGACAGGGCCTGGCGACCGCCTGAATATCGCCTATAGTTCATCTAACGTGACGAAAGGACGGGCGAAAGGTATTGTATTTGCCACAGGTACTTTTACCGAGATCGGTGCCATCGCCGCTCAGTTGCGCGAAACGAAATCCAAGGTCCGACCTGTCAAACGCAAGGAAAACGGAAAAGCAAAGCCACATAGGTACCTGGAGGCATACACACTCACTTTCACCGACGCAATTGGCCGATTTCTGGGCTTGAATGTAGGCACGCCTCTCCAACGTAAACTGTCAAAGCTTGCTATGTTGCTCTTTGGTATCGCTGTAGTATGCGCCATCATCGTACTAGCGGCCAACAAATTCAGCTCAAGACAAGAGGTCGTCATCTATGCGGTGGCTACTGGTCTATCTATGATCCCTGCATCGCTAGTGGTTGTTCTCACAATCACCATGGCAGCTGGCACTAAGAGCATGGTCAAACGCCACGTAATTGTGAGGAATCTGAAGTCACTCGAGGCCTTGGGCGGGGTGACGGATATATGTAGCGATAAGACTGGCACCTTGACCCAGGGCAAGATGATCGCTCGCGGTGCGTGGATGCCGGGTGTGGGTACGTACACGATCGAAGACTCTACGGCGCCTCAGGACCCCACTGCTGGTAGTGTGCGGTTCTATCCCGATGCGCCTCTCAAGATGGATATCAAGGTATGTGTCTTTTGAGTACTCCCGAATACCCCCAAGACTGTTCCGATAGGTGAAGTGCGGATCATACTGCTGCGAAGGACTCCAGGCAAGCCTATGCTAACTATGAACTTAGGCTGGCGGAGCTGCTTGTGGTGACGCCATTTCTTCAGACAAGCTCAGTTCCCAGACCAACGAAGGCGTTCAGGAGTTCCTGAACGTTGCGTCGTTGGCCAATCTCGCTGCTGTTAAGAAGAAGGATGACGGGGCTTGGGAAGCCCACGGTGACCCGACCGAGATCGCTATTCAGGTGTTTGCCGCCCGCTTTGGCATGATCCGCAACAGCCTCACGACCGGTGATGCCGCTCAATGGACTGACCTAGTCGAGCTTCCATTCGACTCCGATGTCAAGCGTATGTCAGTCATCATGGGTCATTCCAGTGGCAAGCAGTATGCTTTCACCAAAGGTGCCGTCGAGCGTGTTATCCAGAGCTGCACCACCTATTTTCCCAAAGATGCATCTGAAGCTAGCGATATTACGCCTTTCCGTGACGAGATCTTGCGTAATATGGAGACACTGGCCAGTCTCGGTCTTCGTGTTTTGGCTCTAGCCAGCAAGGAGTATCATGGAAAGGCTGAGAAGGGTGGCGAGGTTGATCGCGCATCCGTCGAATCCGATATGGTATTCCGCGGCTTGATTGGTCTCTACGATCCTCCTAGGCCTGAGTCGGCTCCCGCTGTACGACAGTGTCATGAGGCAGGTATTGAGGTTCATATGCTCACAGGCGATCACCCCGAAACTGCGAAGGCCATCGCGATCGAAGTTGGTATCTTGCCTTCAGCCGATCGCATAAGGCGCATGGCTAGCGACGTTTCCAAGTCCTTGGTAATGACTGCGACTGAATTTGATGATCTGTCGGACGATCAAGTCGACGAGCTTCGCATTTTGCCCTTGGTTGTGGCAAGATGCGCGCCTAGTACGAAAGTCCGCATGATTGAGGCTCTGCACCGTCGTGGACGGTTCTGCGCTATGGTAAGTGGTTTATCGAAATCTTAAAGCATCTTGGGACCATGCACTAACCAAGCCATAGACAGGTGACGGTGTTAACGATTCACCCTCTCTCAAGCGCTCTGATGTCGGTATCGCTATGGGACAAGCAGGCTCAGACGTTGCCAAAGAGGCCTCAGATATCGTCTTGACCGACGATAATTTCGCATCAATTCTAGCTGCAATCGAAGAAGGTCGTCGTATCTTCGATAACATCCAGAAGTTCGTGCTCCACGTCCTCGCTGAGAACGTCGCACAGGCTGGTACTCTCCTTGTGGGACTCGCATTCAAAGATCGCACTGGACTCTCCGTGTTCCCTCTAGCACCTGTTCAAGTAGTCTGGATCATCATGGCAACGTCTGGTCTTCCTGACATGGGCCTTGGCTTCGAACGAGCTGTGCCCGACATCTTGCAACGCCCACCACAATCACTCAAGACTGGTATCTTCACCATGGAATTTCTCGTCGATATGGTCGTGTATGGCCTCTGGATCACTTTACTGTGTCTTGCTAGCTTCGTGCTAGTCGTGTTTGGCTTCGGTGACGGAGAGCTAGGAGAAGGCTGCAACGAGCGTTACAGCGACTCCTGCGAGCTAGTCTTCCGTGCGCGCGCCACAACGTTTGCATGCTTGACATGGTTCGCCCTGTTTCTCGCATGGGAAATGATTGATATGCGCCGGTCCTTCTTCCGCATGCAGCCCAACTCGAAGCGCTACTTTACTCAGTGGGCCATTGACATTTGGCGCAATCAGTTCCTCTTCTGGGCGGTTGTCGCTGGTTTTGTCACGCTGTTTCCCCTCATCTATATCCCGGTTCTTAACACGGTTGTGTTCAAACATGCACCGATCGATTGGGAATGGGGCATCGTCTTTGTCGCAGCCGGTTTGTTCTTTGCTGGTGCTGAGACGTGGAAATGGTGCAAGAGGATTTACTTCCGACGCCAGGCACGCAGCCAGACCGGTAAGGTGGACAAGAACATGGACATTGAAGATCGCATCTTCGGTCGTTATTACAGCACAGAATCTGCTGCTTCTCAGGACGGTATGCAAGAGAAAGTCTAGTCGGGGCACGCGTTGGTAGGAGTGGGTTTTCGGAGGAGATAGCCATGGCAAAACTGTGGAAAGCGAACAGGGACATCCAATAGCCTGAAGCTATACAGAAGACCCCTTCAGAGATATTGTGTATATCCTCAGGCTATCAGATGGGTTACCTGCTGTTGCACACTAGTCGCTGTCCGTCGTAGGCGAGAGCCTATAGTAGAGGCTCAGGGCGCATTGTGCGGTCGTTTCATTCTTTTGGCTTCTTACACGCGGCATCCCAACATGCATAGTTATCGTGGTTTATTCAACATCAAATCACAGCAAAAGTAGTTCAAAGCAGATAGAATCAATAAGTTCGTTTATCGTACTCATAAGCGCTTAGTAACCATGCAGACGAGTGAAGCGACCAGCTGGGATATAGGATGCACACCAGGCAGTGTCAAGATTCGTGCCGGCTTTGCAGATACGACTTGAGCTTATGGTCTTTAAAAGTGTATTTGTAATAAGTTTCAGAGGAGCCTCGATGTATACACAGATACAAGATACTCTGCCTAACTCCATAGAGGTCTTTGAATATATACAGGCTACCTGTTCACCCCTTCTTGTTAGGAAAAGGCGGGCAGGAATTTGACGGGCGCCTGGTGTATTAGCTGAATAGTGAAACGTAATATCGTCAGCTCATATTTCTCGCGATTGTCTCTTGACATATTACGCGACGAGTCTTGTGCTTTCAGGTTATTCTTCGCATTACTGCACTTCGTTGAAGAGGCACTGGTTGTGGTGGGGAACCCGAAAATGAGAAGATTTGATGCAGTTACGGTGACGCTAGTTGAGTCGACGCGGATCTTCATGCCTCGTCCAGCTCCTTCGATGTTCATGGTGATAGTGATACCATCGCCGTTCTCGTTGTCCATGACGAATGGGAGAACATGAGGAAGGCATCGAAAGCGGTAAGCTATTGGACCCTTAAAGGTAGATGAATCCTCTGCAACTGGCGGTGGGTTGATTGCAATGACTTTATTGCGTGATGTGGTCGGCTTGGGCGAGGGTACTTCAGTTCGTAACTCGAGATTCTTGTCTTTATCGTAGCTATCGGCGACCTCTCTGTGTCTCACCCATTTCCTGTTCCGCCTAGGCCGATGATCATATTGTTCCTTTCTCTTCTCTGACGCGCGGGTGACCCTTGGAGCGGTGCGTCGGACAATTGCCGTGTTGCCAATAGCAGTGGAAGGAGCGTTGCCAGTTTGGATTTTGCCGATGGAGGCATTGCCAACGGAGACGACATTGCAGTGTTGACTGTGGAGGCAATATCAGCGCGAACAGTAGCCAAAGGGGCAGGTGCATTGACAGCAGACGGAGGCGTGTTCAGGACAATAACATAATGGTAGGTAGCAGCAGCAAAGTCGAATGCCTTGCGGGCCTTCTGAGTCTTATTCTGAACCCGAACCAACTTCCATCTGAAGATGCTGCCATCGTTACTGCGGGTCTTTCGGGATTCCGCTTGGTTCAACTGCTCCACGACCTTGGTGCGAAAATCCGGCAAATTGTCATACGTCGCTCTGATGGTGAAGACGGTGCTATTATCGTGAATTCGGGATTTGCGTACGTTGTCATGCCCGTAGTAAGGAAATCTTGTGGAAGGAGAAGCCTAGTGAGGAATAATACATGTTGACAAGCTCCGTGTAGCCTGAGTGGGTGGAGTGGGTTGATAACCTGCACCCGGTTGAGAAACAGTATGGAGTGCACTGGGGATTGGTAATTGGAGACCGCGCACAGTACGAGTAGATGCGTACTGTTCGCAAACTGATATAACAAAGAACGTTTAGTAAGAAGAGGTGTTAGCAAACATAGTAACAATTAAGCTACTTGATTAATTTAATTAATTCTTAATACTGCTTAACACATGTAAGTAGATTAACTAGAGCGAGAAGTCGTGGTTCCTGAGTTAATGTTGGTTCTTAGGCGACACTATAGATGACGACGTTGAGGAGCAGCAGAAATTTTACGTACGTGTACTGGTTTACCATCTCGTCCCGTGATTATAACAAATGTACGAAATGGTAACGTGTTCCACAGGCTGCAGCCATAATCCTTACCAGCGCCCTCATCCACCGCAAACAACCCCCTCCCACGCACCACTCCCTGTCCCAATTCACACTGCCCAAAATCCCACTCCAGGAGTCCCAACAAATAATCACGCGCGCCGACTTCATCCACCCCTTCGACCACATCGACATCACCCATAGCGACGCTAACAGCATGGTGCACGCCGACAGCGTGCCGATGCAGAATGCGTTCCGCGATATCGTGAGCGATGAGGGTTTTGAGGAGCCACTAAGGAGGACGCCGGATCGCTTGGATGAGCTCGAGGGTTTGGCAAGGACGAGAGAGGTCAGTCAATGCGAGGTGCTGGGAAGAATTCGGGGCGATGTGCCGATTGTGGAATATTGTGTCAAGATTTGAATGATTTGATTCCATTTTCTAGACGCCTCCGAAAGGAGGCAGATCCCCTCTCATTACTTCTTTTGCTGGCTGTTGATCTCCTTTCCATCTACGACGAGTTTATCTACTTTGTCCATCACTCGCTGTAGTACCTCCCTGCGCGAGCAATCCGGACTTGGCGTATGCTCATGTATCAAGTGCTCGTCCTGGCGATCACTGAGGAACCTTTTCATGTTGTATGAAACCTCTTGGACTGGTTCAGAGCTGCGTTATGATAAGCCGATTCTTCTTCATGAGTTGATGGTCTCGCTCATGTCGAGTTGATGGTCTCGCTTACGTCTTGTGATCGTACATCGATGTTGGTTTGAGGTTTGCGCTCGCCATCTCGAGGCTGTGGTTCGGTGTTATTCGGGCTGAACATTCCAGACTTGACAAAACGGATACAGAAGATTTCAGATTCTTGTTCTTGCTCTCTGTATTGAGAGTTCGATCGTTTGGTACCTTATCATTGACATTCTATTCCGCGACTTTATACAAGTCTCGTTATGAGGGCACATCTCGTCGCTCTTTAGAATTTCACACTCTTGCTATTTTCCATTTTGATATCGTTCAATGCTCGGCATTCCAACTTCGATAGTACAAAGGTTCCACGTTCAAAAGTGTCGACCGCACACTTGTGCTGTTCAGCGCATACGCCACAAGCGAATGGTGTGGGGGCCAGATCCTATCATTGGCTAAGGTCACGATACAGGGCTTCTGTACAGCCACAGCATTCGCAAACTTGTGCTGTCGCTGACTTGCGTTCTCGCCATAGCCTTGCGGGCGAACTCATCGGTCAGGAGAGACAGTGGGGTTACCGCGGGTCGCTCTTGATCGTGCATCCTTCACCTTGCTTTCTCAACACCACCAAGTCACACTTTGTATTGTTCATTCGCGCGTGCGCAATGTCTCAGTCACCGCAAATCATACCTTTGCAGGTCAGAGTCGAGGACTACGACTCTGCCGACAGTGACGATTCTGTGGTTCTTTCATCACTCGTCAATCGCAAGAACACGACTAACGTGGCTACCAAACGATCGCCAGCAAAGCCCCCGAGAGCGAACATTGTGGAGGAATACATCAACTCCACTCGCAGCAGCCGCGAAACTTTCGCTGATCAAATCAACCAAGCTACTCTGGAGAGACTATCTCGTGTTTCCGAGTACTCCGACTCTGGCGCCTCTTCAAGCAGCGAAGATGAGAACCTTCCCAAGCAGACTAGCACAATTGAAAACGAGTTCCGTCTCCGTCTCGATGGCAAAGCGCCCGTGAACATATCACTATCTAGTGACATGGAAGGCCGCACCCTGCAGCTTGTGCCTGCCGAGAATGGCATGACTGATCTTGTCATTGGTGGTGGTCACATCACTCATAGCCACATGGATCCAACGGCTAAGCAAAATGAATCAACCGTCTTGGATGGCCGGTCCGATTCCGGCTACTCAAGCTGGACGGTGAGTTCACACAACAGTGCGTTCTTAGCATCATTAGGCAAAGCCCCGCCATCCGTTGCAGACGAGTTTCCCATGGACCCGGTCATCGAGTATGTACCTGCACGGCCACAACTTGATCCCATTTTCAACATTGGTGAAAATCAGAGACGGGCAGGTATTCAAAAGGAATATTTGACCCACCATGCCGGAGTGGTGGTCTCGTCGAATAAATCTCGCTCAAGGAGGCAAGAGTACCCTGATTATAATCGGACGCATGAACGGTATATTTCTGCGACGCGTACAGAAGATGAGGAACACAGAAATAAGATGGATGGAAACTGTTCGAATCCGGCATGCACAACATGTAGTCCTGGGACAGATACAGCACAGCGCCGACAGCGACCCTCCAGTAGTCGCGAATCGAGCTCCAGTATCTCTTCCAGAAGTCGTCGTTCGAATTCGACTTCGCGACCTGCTGTTTGTAATAGTCCCACGCCATTGAAACCCTTCGCAGCGGCTTTACCTTCACCATCACATGTGCATCCGTTATATCTGCAGCATGAATCTCATCAGCCGATCTCTATACAGTCACAGCGCGGTGCGCGAAGCGGTCCTACATCAGTTACGCGGACTGCAGATGACCAACACGACCTTCGCACCCCCCAGAGGATCATGGATGCACGACGGCAATGGCAAGAAGCAGAGCACGAGAGAAGTTCCGAAGCGGGAAGCAGAAGAATCGCCCAACGAGGGGCTCAAGCTTACCCTTTGTATATGCAACCACGTAATCCTTTCGCTCTAACTGAACAGCATTATCACATGAATTATTCAAGTCGTTATGCTCGCCCCGGCCTGGGCCCAACGACGTTACCAACACCGGATCCATCGCCACAGTCCGAACCGTTTCATGGAACACGGCGTGGACCAAGGGCTCTGGAGCCTCCGCCAATGCCAGCTGTTCCGACAGAGAATCGAGGACGCCTTCCTAAGAATGATGTAAGCAAAGCCACGAGCCTGGTCGATCGGCCATTTTCGAGGAGATCCCGCAATATAACGGGAGTCAATGCTTCAACCGTTGGAGAAAATGCGACGCACAAGAACGAGGCCAAGAAACGAAAGATCAAGAGTATGGGCAATGTGAAGAAAGGGAGGGTTGTAATATTCCAAGGTTCAAAAAAAGGTGCCGGAAAAGGGAGGGAGAATGCCTGTGTAAAGAGCTCTCGCAGAGGATCCATGACCATGACTCCAGCTCAGCAAGATGGGCAGCGGCGACATCTGGCTGTAGAGATGGGTTTTAGGCAGGGCGACAGCAGAGCAACCGGAGCTTCCGAGGATGAAGAAAGAACAACACTTCTCCAAGAGAAAGCTAGCCTTCCGGCAGAGGGTATGTCATCTCCGCAGAGCGACTGCGAAGTATCGTCTACGGCAACGAAACAGAATCTCGACCAAGAACGTCCCTGCCCTGCGACGAAGTACCATCAGGTAACCCCCATTCTACCTGTTTCCACCCCTCAAACAATCACCATGACTGGAAAGTCAGGCTCCCGGCATGCTGAAGCTTATAGTCAGACATCTCCTTCACGCACAAGTGCTCGTACGACAGAATCAAATTCCGATCCAAAAGATCGCAAAGGGCCCATTTTTAACCAAAAATCAATCACAACTCACCACCAAGATATCCAGCAAATGTCAAAAAACCCAGAGCATGAACTCGTTTTACTGCCTAAAGCTCCATCGAGCAGCACGCCGCACGACTCTGCTCTCGACCGCCCTGGCTCAGTTTTCATCTCATCAGCCTCTGAAGACAGCAGACTCAGCACGGATGAGAGCGTTGAGCTCAGTTCTGCAGAGAGCGTCAATGAAAGTGACGAGGCTTCCGACGAATGCGAAGTCCATGTACAAGATGCACTCCACTCTGCAATGAACGTCGTCAGGAATCTCCTCCTCCGAGAGCTCTTAGACCATGCGCTACCAGAAGCTGCAGATGGTCTCCCTGCATCGAGCACATCGACTCCTGGAAGTGTGGGTAGCTCTGCATCTTCAATTCTTGCTTCATCGAGTGTAAATTCTCAAACACATCAAAGAAGCAAAAGATCGCGAGAGGGTGGACGTGACCCAGGAGATGGCAATGGCGACAATTCAGATGATGAAGATCGACCAAAGAAGAAGGCAGGTGGGGTTTTACCTGACCGCCTTCCGCACCGTCGACTGAAGTGTCCTTTCTACCAGCGGCAACCTGATAGATACAATAAAGCAGCATGTCGAGGATCAGGTTTTGTGGACATGGCCAAGTTGAAGGACCACATCAAGCGCGTGCACACTCAACCACTGCGCTGCTCAAGGTGCTGGATGGAGATGGAGTGTGAGGAGGCATACTCAGATCATTTACAACAAGAGAACATCTGCGACAGGCGTCCTGAGCCGCAGGATGATCGCATACGTCCGCAGCTATTAAAGAGACTTGACTTCAAGAAAGTCCCTTACTCCAATGCTAGGAATGTCGAGGAAAAATGGAGCATTTTGTTCAAGGTACTTTTCCCGGAAGATAGCAACACACCGTCACCATGTAAGTCATTCTTACCTACATGTCCCGTCTTCATGTCGCTGACAAAACCAGATGAGGATCAAGGCATGAGTCCGCAGCTCGAGCGTGCTTTGTGTGAGGCTCTCGAGGAAGAACTGACTCGTGAGCTAGCGGCCGTGATCGAACCGATCATGACAAGAATAAAGAGTTGTATACCTGCTATCATCACAAACTGTCGCCAAAGACTGAGAAGCGAATCGCCATCGTCAGATGATGAGGTCGTTTTCACGCCTCCAATATCTTCTCGCACCGGCAGTAGCAATAGTGACAGTGAAGCTCCAACAAAGCAGGCTAGGCAGCTATCCGATTCGCCCATGTCTCCAAGCTCCGCGTCTTCCATTGTAGCATCATCTACTACTAGATCGCCCGCAGGTGCACATCAGGAACAACATCTGCACTGTCCCGTTTCAAGCACAGATCATGTAAACACAATCGATCCACAGTATATTTTCCCTACGACGGCCTATGGCGACGGCATTTCTCTACCAAAAGAGCATAACATAGACAGCTATATACAACACAGCTACAACATGAGCCCGACCAGCAGTACTTCCAAACAACCGAGCGAACCTTACGCGAACTTCGCTGCCCTTGTTGAAAGATCACAGTCAATTACCGGGAACAAAGCCACAGCAATTTCAGACACAGAAAGAAGCCCACCTCTGCCTTGCGAATTTGGAGAATATCTACCACAATGGGATTTCTTACATATTTTGGATTTTCCAGAGTCAGAGTCGCACTGGGCGCTAGCAAACTATGGTTGGAATAACCCAAACATGATGTGTGCAGAGACTAGTGAAGGGCAGCAAGGCAGCGATGATCCTCAGCAACAGCCTTTACCTCGAGAGTAAGACTCTCTTTTATAAGGGCTCGGCATGTAAATATGTATTACACCATTGGCGTTATTAAGACAAATGAGCGCCCTCGTGCAAAGCTCTTGCAGGAAGTTCGTGCAGTAATATCAACTCATTAGCATGAGTTCTCAACTCTTTCGCATCTCAGCGTATTCCCTTATCAGCAATAGCTTGCGGGGAGTGTCTGAAGTTAGAAGAAACATATGTTTAGCAAAGCGGAATACAATGGTACAAAACGATCTAGCCTTACTAAGTATTTTCTTACTTTAAACATCGCTTTAGTTTTAGTTAACTAGAGTATATTATTTAACTAGAAATAAGATATAGACATTTTTTTTTGGCATAGAAGAGCTTAGATTTTTCTATACTAACGTTATACTAAGGCTAGGTATAGATAAAGAATCATAAGATAACTCTCTTAATTAAAGACTGCTTAATATTATCCTAGCATCTATGCATTAGGAAATATCATGGGCGGTAACAAGTATTCCAGTTTGCATGTCGTCTAAGGGTAAATCAGCTTCTTATATTGTGTAGGAATTTAATTTCAAGGGATACTTTGCTTTGTGAAAACCTGGTTCAGAATAGAGCATCGTAACGTCTAAGACTTAGGGCTTTTGCACTTTCGCACTTTTGCACTTTTGATACGACTCCGACCGATTGATATCCATTTGGACAATGCGAAGGTTCCTGGAAGTTTTGCGTGCGTGATTAATCATTAGTCGTGACGGGAACTGCAGATCGCGTGCTCGTGAAGTCTTCCGCGACCTTGCGTCGCTTCTACCCATCTAAACCAAACTCGCTTAGCGCATTTGACGTCACCTGCAAGATCGCAATAAAACATGGCTCTGTAGCGACAATCACTTCCCTCTGGGCTAACTTCGGATGCGAGACCCACTCTCGTACAGACACCAAAGGTCATCCGAAGCTTCACCGTCTGCACTTTTCTGCATCAAGCCGCTATGGACGCTTGTATCCGCTCTCCCCTCACCGCCAAGACGAAATGCGGAGAGCGGTTGGAGAGAGCGGCGCCGTTTTTGTGGAGGGCTCGTTACGAGGACTATACGGGACTGCATTTATTGCCGAATGACGATGATCGATCGTGAGATGCAGGCAAAATTTCTGGAAGTATTTAGCTCCGCTTGATTCCGGGAGTTACGGAAAACTGTACCAGCAAACTCTTGGGCAAAATGAGGTACTCTAGTGCGCTTGCAGTGAGCGTTGCTCTACTGCCGAACCCGGTTGATTCTCAAGGATACACAAACCAGTCGGAGGTTCCTCTATATGGGCAAAGTCCTCCGGTATATCCCAGCCGTAAGCTTAAGAGAACCTTCCAGTCTTCTGATACTGATGTTGTGTAGCTGTCGGCAACGGAACGACTTCATCTGCTTGGGCGTCAGCATATGCTCGTGCTAGGGATGTCGTAGCTCAATTGACACTGGAAGAGAAGTCCAACCTCACACATGGTGTCTCTGGCCCTTGTGTAGGCCAAACAGGTGCTGTACCTCGCCTCCAAATCCCGGAGCTCTGTTTCGCAGATGCACCAGCTGGTGTGCGAGGACAAGAGTTTGTCTCAGCTTTCCCTGCCGGTATTCATCTTGGAGCAACCTTCGATAGAGGGCTTATGCTCAAGTATGGCCAGGCTCTTGGAAAGGAGTACAGAGGCAAGGGGATCCACGTCGCCCTGGGTCCATTCATCGGACCCATTGGAAGAATAGTAAGAGGTGGCCGGAATTGGGAAGGCCTTGGATCGGATCCATACCTGAACGGTATCGGAGGCGGTGCCATCACTAAAGGCATTCAAGAGAAGGGTGTAATCGCTACACCTAAGGTAAGACAGATTTGCGAGATGCGCTTTACCACAAGCTGACGACTTTGATAGCATTGGATTGCCCAGGAACAAGAGTACAGGCGCCGCCCTGGCGAAGAAGGCGAAGCCGTATCGTCCAACGTAGATGACCGGACATTGCACGAGCTCTACGCCTGGCCATTCGGAGATGCTCTATCAGCAGGAGCCGGTTCTATAATGTGTTCGTACCAGAGGATTAATAACTCGTACGGATGCCAGAACAGTAAAATTCTTAATGGTATCTTGAAGGAAGAGATGGGCTTCGAGGGCTTCGTGGTTTCTGACTGGGATGCTCAACACGCTGGTGTTGCGTCAGCTAATGCAGGACTCGACGTTGTTATGCCTGTTCCTAAGTTCTGGGGAGGCAATCTGACCGACTCCGTCAAGAATGGATCGGTCACAACCGAGAGGCTGGACGATATGAACGCAAGACTACTCGCAGCATGGTTCTACCTCAACCAGGATGAAGGCTTCCCCGAGAACGCGGTATACCCGTACAATGTCAAGCATGAGATTGTTGACGTACGCGAAGACCATGGATCCCTCATCCGGGAGATCGGGGCTGCTGGAACAGTGCTGGTGAAGAACGTCAACAACACCTTGCCGCTGAAACATCCCCGCTTCCTTAACATCTATGGCTATGATGCAGAAGTTAAGGCTCAACCTTGGAACAACAACGCCCGCTTCGGTGGTGGCTACGAGGAGAATTTTGGCTGGAGCACGCTCAACGGTACCCTGATCACTGCAGGTGGATCAGGCTCAAGCACGCCTCCATACGTGATTAGTCCCTTCAAGGCAATCCAGGACCGCATAATCGCTGACCGTGGCACACTTCGATGGGATTTCTTCGGCGTCAACCCCACGGTATATGCCAATGCTGAGGCTTGCCTGGTGTTCATCAACACCTACGCATCCGAGAGCTTCGATCGCACTTCGCTCACTGATGAGTTCAGCGACACCCTCGTCAACAACGTGGCCACAAACTGCTCTAATACTATCGTCGTCATCCACTCTGCTGGCGTCCGCACAGTCGACGCGTGGATCGACCACCCCAATGTCACTGCTGTTCTCTTCGCCGGTGTTCCTGGTCAGGAAAGTGGACACGCAATCGCTGACGTGCTGTACGGTGATCTCAATCCCTCCGGTCGCTTGCCTTACACAGTCGCACGGAAGGAGTCTGACTACGGCCACTTGCTGAACTCAACCTTCGAGCCCGAGATTCCGGCTTTCTTGCAGTCCAACTTCACTGAAGGGCTTTACATCGACTACCGCCATTTCGACGCGCAGAACATTACACCACAGTACGAGTTCGGATACGGCCTTTCGTACACCACATTCAGCTATGCCGACTTGATAGTCGAACCTGTGTCGAACGGCAGTCTCTCGGCTTACCCGTCACCGTCAGTGCCGATTGTCCAAGGAGGCCATCCTGAGCTGTGGGAAACCGTGTACCGTGCGACTGTAAACATCACCAATACTGGGAAGGTTGCTGGACACGAGGTAGCACAGTTGTACCTCGGTGTACCCAATTCGCCCAAGAAGCAGCTGAGAGGCTTCGAGCGTGTTGGCCTCTTGCAGCCTGGTGAGAGCGTGGAAGTAGAATTCTTGCTGCACAGGCGCGACTTGAGTATCTGGAATGTCGTTTCCCAGAACTGGGAGCTTCAGAAGGGCACATATCCGGTCTGGCTGGGAGCTAGTAGCCGTGATGTCAGGCAGGAAAGTGAAATTGTTGTACAGTGAGTTAGCAGAGATGCTCAAGGAAGAGCATAAGCATACTATACCATAGCTATAGTGTTAGTAATGCATAATCTAATACGATGCTCATCACGATGTTTCCTCTTCCACGGCGGTGTTAACACGGACCTTTGGTCGGCTAGCTCGCATGTCATGAACTCTCCTTCGCCGTCATTCGTAGTTTCGGCCCGAGTCCAGTCCTAGCCCACGGCAAACTTTCTGTCTTTCAAGGAAGATGTCGTGGTGTCGGAGCACTGCTCAGGTTTGTATGTGCTCATTGGAGAAAAGTCAGGGATGCTTTCGTAAGTCTCTTCAACTTAGTACGGGGTTGCCAATATTGAGAGACGTAGACTGGCATGATCGTTGGTAATTCGTATTCGAACTGGCCAAAGAGCCTTCTGAAGTTGAGATTGTGGTATATACGAATTGAAAGTCTATGTTTGCAAATGAGAACAAGATTCGGACAGGCTCATAACGTACCGACGATAAAGAAATCTACAAGAGGAGCATCGCTCAAAGCGCTAGAAGAAGACCACAGGATCGGCCTGTAACTCGCTCAGGCCGGGCAGAGAATCATGTATAACAGTGAAAAATCGATCGTGCGTTGCTGGCGGATCGTCTTGCTTGTCCGTTAATGGTGTGAACCGAACTTTGCGCACCAGATTCTTCGCCTCAGGACTAAGGTGCCTTATGAAGTCCAGTACAGGTAAATAATTGAAAGCATAGAAATGAAACTGGTTCTCAGAGAATATGATGGAAAGACATTCGTGATAGATGAGGCGGTTGACACGCAGGATGTCGAGCGTCAAGTCTCTGTCGGGGTGTGGCCGGCATTTGCGATTCCACTTCTTGCTGATAACGTTCGTATCGCAGTCTGTGTAGAGCAAAAATCGTTTGTTGGACGACGGTAAGACATATCGGAAGATCTCTCGTCGTATCTCGGACGGTATGCGCAATAATGGCGGATAGCTGTCCAAGGCTGAGAGGGTCTCCGGTATCGATATTTGCTTCGAAACCGAGTCTCTTGACGGCCTCTCTCTTCGCTGCAGGTGTATCTCATCGGTGTATCCTCTGGCAGTGGGTGTCATCTGATCTGACATTAAGCATTCATCTCACGAAGTTGGGATGTATCATTTCGGTCACTGACCTTCTTGGCGAAAGTCTTCACCGGCATGGTTCCAAGAATAACAAGGCGTTCGGAAGATGATCTGGGCACCAGCAAGATGTACGAGGCACTCTAAGACAATGTATGCGTTCCGGCCCCGCTACACAGACATGTAAGCGTGCGGGCAGAGGTCACGAGCGCTTATTTCGCTGTTATATGAGTACCACCGAAGGGTACAGCGCCAAATGATTAGGCAATACTAGCTTCCGCGGTGTGTATGCGAGATCGTCGATTGCTTTGTGTTATGGCGAGGGCGCGACGGGTGTCACCAATGCATGGAAGCGGAATGGAAGGATGACAGAAGGTCGCGGATGTGGCAGGTCTTGGCATCGGGGAAACGTGGTCCCGGGCGCTCCTGCCCTGGCGTGTATTGCCTAGTAATTTTTGTGAGCGCGTCTGCGGGGGACAACATCACGGCTGCGCATAGCTCCACGATACCCACCACACGACTTCTCGGGCCAGTTTCGATTCTTTTGCGATCTCGGTATACTACACTTGAAGTTTCGTCGATTCCAGTTCAGCAACCATGTCGTTTGGCGGCCAAACACCCACTATTGTGGTGCTGCGGGAGGGTAGGTGCCTCGAAGCTCTCCAACATGCACTATAACTAACATAGGCAGGTACCGATCAATCACAAGGACGCGGTCAGGTGATATCGAACATAAATGCCTGTCTCGCAGTGCAGTCGACTATCAAGGGCACGCTAGGTCCCTACGGTGGTGACCTTCTCATGGTAGACGAGAATGGCAGGCAGACTATCACCAACGATGGAGCCACAGTTATGAAGGTAGCTACATTCTTCAAGGATTGCAGAAGCAATGACTGATCCAACTTAGCTCCTCGACATTGTTCACCCGGCCGCCCGCATCCTCACCGACATCGCCCGTTCGCAGGACGCCGAGGTTGGCGACGGCACAACATCCGTGGTCGTGCTTGCTGGAGAGATCTTGAAGGAGATCAAGGACTTCGTTGAGCAGGGTGTCAGCAGTCAGACAATTATCAAGGGTCTGCGGAGAGCGTCGAACCTTGCGGTGAACAAGATCATGGAGATTGCGGTCGACACAGCGGAGGGCAACCAGAGGGACACACTTCAGAAGCTCGCTGCGACAGCCATGAGCAGCAAGCTGATTCACCGAAACTCCAAGTTCTTCACCAAGATGGTCGTCGACGCAGTGCTGTCACTGGACCAGGACGAGCTGAACGAGAGACTCATTGGCGTAAAGAAGATCACTGGTGGGGCGCTGCAGGACTCACTTTTCGTCAACGGTGTCGCCTTCAAGAAGACCTTCTCCTACGCCGGTTTCGAGCAGCAACCCAAGTCGTTCAAGAACCCTAAGATCGTATGTCTCAACGTCGAGCTCGAGCTCAAGAGTGAAAAGGACAACGCCGAAGTCCGAGTCGAACAAGTATCCGAATACCAAGCGATTGTAGACGCGGAGTGGCAGATCATCTACAACAAGATGGAGGCACTATACAAGACTGGCGCAAAGATCGTGCTGAGCAAGCTCCCGATTGGCGACTTGGCAACACAATTCTTTGCAGACCGCGACGTTTTCTGTGCCGGACGAGTAGCAGCGGACGACCTCGATCGTGTCTGCAGAGCAACTGGCGCCAGCCTCCAGTCGACCTGCACTGACATACAGGAGAAGCACCTTGGAACCTGCGAGTCTTTCGATGAGAGGCAAATAGGTGGCGAGCGCTTCAACTTCTTCGAGGGCTGCCCCGAAGCCAGGACTTGCACATTGGTTCTCCGTGGTGGCGCAGAGCAGTTTATTGCAGAGGTCGAGCGCAGCTTACACGACGCCATCATGATCGTCAAGCGTGCGATTAAGAACCGAAACATTGTCGCCGGAGGCGGTGCAGTCGAGATGGAGATCTCATCATACCTACACAACTACGCCGACGCCAACATCCCCCACAAGCAACAGCCGATCATCAAGGCGTTCGCGAAGGCATTGGAGGTCATTCCAAGGCAACTATGCGACAACGCCGGTGTTGATGCTACGGACATTCTCAACCGTCTGAGGGTGGAACACAAGAAGGGAAACATCTGGGCTGGTGTCGACTTCTCCACTGAGAGCATCGCGAACAACATGGAGAAGTTTGTGTGGGAGCCGAGTCTGGTCAAGGTCAACGCTCTGCAGGCAGCGACAGAGGCGGCTTGTCTGATCTTGAGCGTTGACGAGACCATCAGTAAGCCACTTCATCATCCTGATTGATCGAGTGCGAATCGCTAACAACTTTACAGAAAACCAAGAGTCACAGGCACCACAAGCACCCAACAGGCCGCTGCCACAGGGCGCCGCACAGAGGGCTCTGGGTATGCGCGGACGCGGAAGGGGAATGCCCAGGCGATAGAAAGTCGATGGGAAGCAACGATGAAGATCACGACCAAGACATAGACGCCAACGCCGCGCTGAGATGTCTACGATAATGCAAAAAAGAATAAGATCAACAAGTGTCACATTCAATTGATCCTAGCCGTGACTTCATGTTTAACTTGCCATGCCTCTAAATATCTACAATAATGCATTCCAACGGCATCCCAGCTTACACATGCCTCCTCTTCTTCTTGTCCTCACCCCCACCCAAATTCATCCCGCTCTCCTCCCAACTCATCCCATAACTCCTCACCCTCGACCAGTAAAACGCGCGATCATTCTTCAGTCCAAACTCCCCCCAATCATCCGTCAGACGATTATAGCTCCAATACCCCTGCCACGTGAGTTTGTTATTCTTCGCGCCCTTGCCAGCCGTGCCCAGCCCAAGGACCATTTTATACATGTACTTGGGCGTGACGCCAGCCGTCTCCACTATCAGCGTGCCTTCGGTTTCGCTGGGTTCGGGGCCGGTTATGCGCCAGCGACCGAGCAGTGCGTCTTTCATTGGTGCGGAGGGGAGTGAGCCGTGGTGCTTGTGCATGTGTTCGGTGTACAGGTAGGGCACGACGTCTGCGGGTTCAGAGGTGGTGAGCAGTGAGATGCATGTGCCATCGCGCAGGAAGCGGATGTAGCGGTAGTAAGTCACGATGTGGATGGGGGAGTTCCAGGTTATGTTTGTCGGAGACGCTTGGCCGGCTCGCGTGTAGTTCACCGTGCTGATGTAGCAGCCGTTGAAGCGGATGCGGGGGCGACGTTGGAAGAGGGTGCGGAAGGTTGGGTAGGGGGAGGGCACGAGGAGGGATGTGGTGGCCGCGGGGGTAAAGGTGGGTTCGTCGGATTCATTGTCGGAATTGGTGCCTAGGTAGATGCCGCCTTCGCCGTCGTCGCCGAGGGGTTTGCCGTCGACTTGACATGTCCACGTATAGTGCATAGCAGCGAAACCATATTCGTGGCCGAGAGCGAGACGCTTCCACACGCGGTCTTCGGTCGCGACGAGGTAGGCGAGGCGCTTGCAGACTTGAGCTAGACGAACGAAGGAGGCGACGTCGCGGATGGCTACTTGTTCAAGAATCTCCACGATGATTTCCTCGGGGACGCTGGCGATGGGACATGGTGGTGCGGGACTGAGGTCGGTTGGCGGTGGTTCGCCTTGGATGGAGAGACTGGAGAAGTCGCTGATGAGATCTTGCAAAGGGGCGGAGAGACCATGTAGGGAGTGGTGGGCGGTATTGGGCACTGTCTCCGAGGCGTTTGAGGGATTAGGGTCCTCTGGCTTCGGTATTGATGCGGATGCAGTGGATGATGTGGATGCTGAAGCTGCCAGCTTTGACGTCTTCTTCTTCCTAGCCTCAAAGTATGATGGTGGAAAGTGCTTAGCTTTGTAGATCTTGTCGACAGAGTCGTCAAGCTAACATGTGTCAATACCAATGATCCTCTGACTGAGTGTCCATATACTTACCTTGAAAGCTCTTCGGTACAGACTCAGACTGTCTCCTAGTCTACCTTCACTCTCCTTCTCTACAGCCTTTTCATAGTGCTCCAGAGCAGATACTGGTTCTCGACTCGCAGCAAGTGCAGCGGCGGTCTCGGTGGCGGTTTCATCCAGCCTCCGTCCATGCTGCTTCTCGCCTAGGTCTTGATACACATGAGGCGCTACATCGTCGACCTCTTCCACACTCTTTTGCCGTGTGTGGGTTGAAGTTGATACGTCCGGCGCATTGCTCCTAGATGGCCGAGGTTTGCTTGATGACGCGCCAGTATTTGCAGGTGTTGCAGAAGATACAGGCGCCTTGCCCTTAGTCCGGGCAGTCACTTCTTCTCTCCATTTCTGGCGGAAGGATTCAAGCTCAGCTTCGGTATTCGTTGGTTGATCTTTTGGGTCCATGTTGCGATCGATGTCCGAGAAGAGCGGATATAAGCGGTTCAGCGTTTAGTGGAAGGTCCGGCTTCGCAGCGCGTCAAGCAGAAGAGATTGAGTATGGGGTTCGCCACCAGGTGTCTAATAGGGATACATGTCTACAGCTGTGTGTGAGTTTTATGTGAATTCCGGTCTTCGCTGCCGCAGCGCGGTCAATTGTGCATGCGATGTTGGAGTCACCGCCATGACGTCCGCCACCCACGGTTCCGTCGCTTCGCTTCCGCGTCTGATAAGAAGCCGTCGCAATCGCAGCCAATGGGAGTGGCCACGCGCACCGATGCCGCTAAAGATTTGTAGTTCTAGAGCTAGACCGCCCTTACCTCATTGCCCGTCGCCTTCGTCACCACTCTAAAGGTTTCAGGACGATGCCAACACCGCCCTTTTCGCGTTCTTTGGGTATACACAGCACACCTCGTCCCGATTTGAGTGTGATACAGCCACTTTCCTACAGAAGGGCGAAATGGCGACCGCCACGCAAAGAGCCGAGGATGCGGACCAGAGCGCGGGCCTGGGTGAAGTGTCGCTCGGGCAAAAGATGTTGTCTGCCGTGTCAGGCAGTATCTTGACTTCATTATTAGGTATGTATATCAATTTTTCGGTGGTGTTCGGTAGTGTTCGGTAGTGTTTTCCGAACGCATGTTCAATCTGGTCATTTGAGTACCGGAACCACGCATGGACATACTGACTCCGACAGTGACACCGCTCGATGTCGTTCGCGTTCGCCTACAATCACAAGAAACCGTTCCCACTTCCTCATCGTCACAACCGCGCGTCTTCAATGGCGCAACACTCACACAATTCCGCGACCTGCCACCGAACATGGGCATATCGGCCTGTTGCAGAGAAAGTCTTCTGGGATGAACAACAAAGCACCCCTTCTGTGTGACCGGCCCGACCATGTCACCAATCAACCCCGCAGACATTGGATGCGCAGTAGAAGAGGTGGAGCGAAAGAACCATCAACAGCACATGGGATGGACTACGGAAGATTGCACAGAATGAGGGGCCCCGGACACTGTGGAGAGGGCTCTCCCCAACATTGGTCATGGCTGTGCCTGCCAATGTCATCTACTTCGCTGGATATGACTGGCTGCGAACGGCCCAAAGATCGCCATTCAGGGAAACCATACCAGATGCATACACCCCCCTCGTGGCCGGCGCGACAGCACGAGTGATGGCTGCAATCGTTGTCAGTCCGATCGAAATGTTCCGAACAAGAATGCAAGCGGCCAACCACACCGCCACTGCTGCTGGCCACTTCCGCGAGACAATGGATGGGCTCCGGACTATGGTTGGAACAGAGGGCGTCTTCAGTCTATGGAGGGGTCTCACATTGACGCTTTGGCGAGATGTGCCCTTCTCTGCGATATATTGGTGGGGCTATGAAGCAACGCGGAACCAACTCATCGACATTCGAGGAAGAACAGAAGCAAGGAATGACGGATACGAGTTCCGGATAGGCCGTGGCGACGAAAGAGTGCAAAGACGTAGTCGTTCAAGAAGTCGAGAGAACCGCAAAGACACAATCGTCGATAGTTTCGTTGCTGGGGCTGCCTCTGGGGCTGTCGCCGCCTTTGTAACCACACCTTTTGATGTTGGAAAGACACGGCAGCAAGTCTACCGACATGCTGGAGAAGCCGCCAAAGACGCCACAAAAGCACTGGCACCCGAAGAACAAACAATGCCCCGATTCCTGGCCCACATCTACCGTGAGCAAGGAGTTTCGGGTCTCTTCAGAGGCTGGGGAGCAAGATGTCTCAAAATCGCGCCGGCGTGTGCAATCATGATAAGCTGTTATGAGCTTGGCAAGAAGATGGCAACCGACATGAATGAGCGAAGAGAAAGAGAGCGAGCATAATCTCCCTTGGGCAGTTCTTTGTAAATTCTTTGTACATTTTGCATAGGGCGTTGCAGATGACGACCCCTCTCTTTTGCATTGCATCGCAAGGCGTTTTGACGGGCATTGGGACGGACGTTTGTTTACGACGGGCAAAATTTGGTAGATACCAGCGCGTGCTCTAAAAGCCTTCGCATGTACAATAACTTACACATAGTTCAATCTTGCACGATTGTATACTACACACTTTGCATCTAATGCATGCTCAGCTGATATGATAAAGTTTCTGTATCAACTTTACTTATTCACTTCGATCCTCGATATGTTGCGCGCGTCAATGGCCTGCCAAGCCTTTCACGCTAGTACATTCACATGACAGCGCGGAACGTGCACCCAAAACACGTCAACCCCAGCTTCTTTACGCGATCACGACCCCACCTCGATTCTCCCGAAACTACAACAGCTGCAGTCGCAATGCTCGACATAGAAGACTTTGAGAGCGCCTTTCCTGACGGTGTCACGTATTCCGATGGTGTTGTGCAGGCGATACAAGAGTTCCAACATGCCCTCGGTGGAAAGACGTTCTTTGAACGGTTGCTGGTTTTGCTCAAGGTTCAGGGTATCTCAATTGGATATCATGGCAGTGGAAATATACTGACAGATACCGACAGGAAGAAAGCTCTACCCACCCAAAAACACCCAGCAGCTTCGTGACCTGCACGAGCGCATCATCAACGCCGAGACCTCTCTACACAACAAGCATTGCTTGATCTTCTACCTCCTCAAAGATCTATCGCCGCAACACCATGGGCCGACTGAGCTTGCGACAAGCTTTGCGCGCGGTGTGCACCTTGAAACACGCTTCTGGACATTCATTGAAGGACTATGGGCTCTCGATCATCTGGAATTTAGGACTGCGGTCGGACACCTCACACACCCGAGCATCATACCGACGTTCCCCGATGAGATTATGCTCACACTCCTCAAGGGCCGCGAAAAGCTAGGCAGTGTGGGTGTGCAGAAGTCCCCCGAAGACGACATCCTGCCGCTAGCATACTACAACTGCGTCAAGCCGCCGCTAGAGGACCAGAAAGTCCGCAACGAGTTCGCGAAATACCTCTCATTGCGCAACGTCACCGAGACATACCACTGGATCCGGGATCGACCAGAGTACGAGCACAAGCCACTGCTTGAGATATTGATGGAACAGACGCTGGAGCGCAGCAACTGGTCAGGCGTTGGCGAGAAGGACTCATACCCGCGCTCAGACAAGGCGGTGGAGTTTGTCAGCTTGCCGTTCAATGAAGACGAGGAGGCTTTTGTTGAGAAGTTCTTAACCGAGGGCAAGGGCCGGAATTTCCAGGGTGCGCAGGATACAGTGCTGATGCGGAGGGTTGCCATGGGCAGGTTGGCTGATGTTGCAAATGACCATGATACGCGCGGAAGGAGAGTCGATGGCGTTACGTGGGACTTGCTTAAAGACGGTGTTAGCCATGGTCTAGGTCCGAGGAAGGACGAGGAGAGCTTCGTGGTTTGAAGAGACGTATTTCTGTGGGCGAGATAATGCATAGCGAGTGGCGTTTGGCAATCACATCAGTCTCATATGGCTTTTGACAGAATTTAGGGCCCTGACTATGGGTCCAGCTTCTCTCATTTATTCTCTTCCCGACATCAACACCTCTATCTTCTTCGTGTGAAGAAGCGTCAAATGATGGTGACGTGTTCAGCCTGAGTGATCACGACACATGCTACCGATTCATTACGCTTCGTTACGGTGCCGCCCAAAGCTCTCCAGCACAAATCGCTATGAAAACAAAGTCTAAAGCGTCATCACATATCTTCCACGCTTACCTCTCCCCTCCGCTACGCAGCCACAGCCCCCTCAACCAACCTCTCCACCCGCGTAACCTGTCTCAAAATGTCGCTCTTCCCTAAAACATCCACTCTCTGCTTCTTCCACACCTCCACCTCCTGCCCACCTCTAAGCACTCCCACCCTCATTGTCGACAACAGATTATGCGCCGCATTACTGTGCTCATATACGCCTCCATTAAACATCCCTGTCCCATCTTTGCCCACCGCACTCCGAATCAAACTCCTGCCTCCAGGGTGATCTTCAATAAACTGGCTGACGTCGTGAATCACACCTGCGACAGCAACCAGCATCTCGCCGGACTCTTTGCAACGCGCTTGGAAGTCGTCCCACGATATGACAGGGAGTTGGAAGAGGGGTAGGCCCCAATCAAGTCCTGAGCGCTTCTTGTCCAGGGCTTTTTGTTGTTGTTGCAACCGCCCTTTTTCAATCTCATTGGACCGGAAGGTTTTGAGCGAGTATGCGAGGGGGAAGGGGCCGAGGGAGAAGAGGTAAATGAGCCATTTGGTAGGGTCGTATTGGTACCAGATGATCGCGTTGCGATAATCGCTTGGGAATTCGTGGTGGAAGTTATGATATCCTTCTCCCATCGTTACCAACGCTGTCAAAACGTGGTCTCGAGGCGTGCGTCTGTCGTCGAACGGCTGCTCGCCGATCCAATGCGCGAGAGAGTTCACGCAAAATGTCGCCTGCTGGACGAAACACGCTCGAATGATGCCGGCGTAGACAAGGCCTCCCCACCAATCTCCCCATCCGAGGCCGGCTACGATCATGGGGAATATCCACGCGGCGAACAGCAGGCACTTGCCGTAGTGCTTGTGCTGCCAGACTACGACGGGGTCGCTGTCGAGATCACTGACGTCTGTTCGGCCTTTGACTTTGGGGTCGCTGTTCAATACCATCCATCCGATGTGCGAGAATAATAGGCCGCGCATAACGGAGTAGGGGTCCTTCATTGTGTCGGTCCATCGGTGGTGGGCGCGGTGATTTGCGCTCCACCATCGAGCACTACCTTGGATGGCTCCGGCGCCTGTGAAGGCTAGGAATAAGCGTAGCGGTAGACGAGCGGAGTAGCAGCGATGACTCCATAGTCGATGATATCCGCCTGTGATGCCGAAAGCTGTGCAGAAGTAGTACAGGACGGACCAGATGAGCGTAGGTCGTGTAAGTGGCGTGGTGCGTGTTAGGTAGAGTCCAAGAGCGGGTATGAGCACCACCAGCGTCGTGTTGAGCCAATTTATCTTCTTATACCAGTTCCGAAAAGTTACTTCTTGATATTGAATATGAGTCGATTTCGACGAGGTAGCCTTATCCTCTGGAATGCTGTCCAAGGCCGCCATGCTGGATATCAGTCCAGCAACTCAACAAGAACAAGAGGAAGCGCAGTTTAAACATTTCCGATTCCGGCTGCAGTCATCATCTACTTATACTGCACCCTTATCAAGCGGCTGCTTCCGGAGCGCGTTGCGACACGCTGTTCCCCAACAACAACGGTTGCCTAACCAGCGGGGCAAGCCGGCAACAACAAATTCTTCTGCATCGTGCGAGGCTCACGCTGCAATGTAGCTTGTTCCCTGCATATTGAGCTTCCTTAGACTGATGGATTCGGGCGGTGGAGTGATGTTCGTCGACTGGTGCATCCGCGGAACAGGAAAATGCTAGGCTAATTTGGGTCAAGATTGCGAAACTCGGGCTTACTGCGACGGGCTTGCTGAGCCAGCGTCAATTCCGCATGTTTGACTAGAAGTAGTTTTTGACCGTATTTCCAGCGAAATGGCATGGTAAGATAGCCTTGGCCTTTAGAACGGAGGCCGTGGATGCCGAAAGTCATCATGTTAGGGTTCGATAAGACAACGATTAGTACTGTGCCTACTGTAAGTTCTCATGCTGCAAGCTATTAGCTAAGACGGAAACGCAATTGGATTAGGCCTTCTGATAGCCTGAAGCTATACACCAGGTCTTCGTGTCGTAACCAAAGCCTAGTGACACTGCGTCTAGCTTCAGCCTACAGGATGGGCTACTGCTTGTTGTACTCGTCCAAGGGCCGAGGAGGAAGACAAGTTGCTTCCAAATGCCGTATGAAATCAAAGGCTCCTTTTCATGCTAGAAACAGATCTGTCGCTGGTACAGCCACCCCTGGTATACGTTGAAGGCTCGTCTTCTCCATTGAGGGAACCTGTACTCTTTAATAACATTCTCTTCGTTGCCCATGAATTTCGGCACGTGGGGCATGCCTTCTGTGCCAGGGCCTTGTCCCTCAGCCACATCTTCATGCATTCGCGATGGAATGGCGTACCACACTCACCAGCGCAATATGTAAAGTCCTGAGTGCTATTATCAAGCGATTCATAGCATATAGGGCAGTCGTTGTCTTTCTTGTCGCTATTCAGCCTACCATTCGGCTGCATGAGCTGGCGGAAGAAGGGCGACTTATGCACAACAGTTCTTCGTGGATTGTGTGCTCCTCCGCACTGCGAATATCTTGGCAGTCTGAACGAGAGACAGAGAATGCTCTCGAGCTACGGCGAGGAGCTAGCATACAAATTTGTATTAGGAACCAGCATTGGAATGACACCATAGGCGGATCTATACGGCCGTGTTGCTATTTCAGAAGCTTTTCGCGTAATCCGTATTATATTCTATACATCTTAAACATACTCTAAGAATTCCGGCATGCTCTCAGCCGTGACTGGAGACATACAGCTTTGTCTAAAACATATGCGAAGTGAACATGATTCAATGATGTAGCATAGCACGGTGTGATAGATTGTGTTATATTTCTCGGATGTACTAGAACAGACATAATCTAGCTATCGACGATTTTGTGGGGAATCTTGAAGTGATATGTGCTGTAGGAAAAGTTGGCATATTACAATACATAAGGAAGGCAGGACATGTCAGTCTCGTCGACGCTCCCAAAGTCCCTGTTAAATCTATAAGAAAGCTAGTCTTGTCAGTCTTCGCCATCGTCGCCGTTGGTAATGATCTATCCGCTGGCATGGTCCGCGTTTTCAACGCAGAGATCTGCCTCAGTTCGTTCTGAGTACCAGTCGCCCTTAGGGCTCCAGCTCTCGCCAAAGCAATCATTTCATTGGTGACGGCGGCCAGAAATGCTCGAAGCAGGCTGGCGTTGGTCTTGTCGCCTTTGTCAACTTCAAGCGACAGGTCTGTAGATATTTTAACGTACAGCCCCACAAGAAAGTGACGAAGTGGTGGAGCAGGAGTAGTGTTCTCATAGGCATAGCGAAAGACTTCTTCGCTTGGCTGGACGTTATCCTCGATATGGGCGCCGAAGATGTATGCTTCCGCCCATGTGTACGGTCTAGCTCCCTCTTCGCCATCAAGATCAACTGTGATGCAGATTTGGCCATAACACAACCACTTTTTGTAGACGCTGTATCCAACACTGCTAGCTCAGGGAATTCGTGAGAGGATAAAAGCTCCTGTTGAGGCCAGCCTTTTCGGCAAATTGGACACGGCGGAGTGCCGTCGCCATGCAGTTTCGCAAGCCAATCGTCCATGCACGACGAGTTGAATAATATTTCTATCCTGCAAGCTTCGTTTTCACGTTCTGTTATCTTCTCGTATTTACACTGGCATTTTTTTCAGTAATGTCGTCATGAACTAGTGGTTATTGTTACAGGAAACCGTGCTTGATCCGCCAGTGTCTTTTGAAGCTCTTGTTTGCACGTATATGAAGCGCTCGCTAGGGCTGCGTCTACGCTTGGACTTGCAAGCCTCTCGACAAATTCTGCGGTGGCACTGTGCTGCAGGACCGCATAGACAAATTTTCTCCAGGTGCACGCAACTCTACCAACATGTTCGACTGCGATGAGCTTCCAATGCTGCGACTGCTCCCAGAAGATTTGGCTGATCAGGAGGTGGTCGGAGTCACCCTTCAATTCTGATCGTCGGAAGCATTCCAAAATCCTTTGCGCCCATGCAATAGCTTCCTCTCGCGTGATCTGCCTTGGTTGCGGCATAAAGGAGATACCATCGTCATCTTCTAGGTCATTTAATGCTTGCTCTATTGCGTCATCCTCGGCTTTATCTTCATTGTCGTCCCCAGGCCCTGAAGCGACAGCAAATTCTAGCCTCGAACGTCTACGATAGTGGCATCCTGGAGTAGAAATGTCTCATTTGAAACGTTTCAAATGAGTAATTCGACTTCTTGAAGGGTAATGCATTGCTGTATCATCTCTTCATAGGTCTCATTGTCAGCAATAGGCTCTAGAAGAACCATGGCAATGCCGAGGCGACCTCTAGCGAGTCATAGGGTATTCGCGATCATGTTTCTGGAGACTTCTGTTAGTCGATTATCCATAACCCATCGCATGATTGGTGTAAGGTGTGCGTCCATCTGGTCTGTCATTTGATGTCCTAGAATGCGAGCTTAACAATGAGTTATTTTCCAATTGAAAACGGTCCGTCCAGAGCAAAATCAAAATACAGACTAGATGCCTTCTTCTGGCATGATGACGCACAATATCCGGGGGTTAGCATTGACTTCGCATATTCACGAAAACGAAAGAGGCTAGGACGGCTAGTAGGAGATTATATCATAGACTCGGATGCTAGCGTGCGAGTTATTGTTGGGATAGATATCAAATACAGTAGGAAGGAGAAGAGCGAGGCAACACTGTCAGTATAGCGTAATAGGCTTTTCTCCAATGCCAATAGGGATAGGCGAGAGTTACAAGTAGTTAGAGAAGTTAAAAGTCAAGTATCCGCTGCTCCTACTCTACTTATCTTCGTCTTACGTTTCTGTTCTACAGGCATTTCGTAATAAACAAGGACACCCTACGAATCATCTAGGCCTACAACTACTCTTATCCGACTTTGCTTATAAAGAACTTATAAGAGATGTGAACGACGGTAAAGCGCAGAAGATCGTAGTTTCCACACAGGTCTCTGTCAATATCTTGCTGCTGCAGAAGACAAGACCAGAAGGCAAAATGCACTTATTAAGCATACTTTCGTACTGGGAGTTAAGAAAAGAAAGAGATTAAGAATGGCCTCTTAAGAGATTACATCGAGTAATAAGCAAGATATGTTAAGGAAGAAGAGAGAGAAGCGAAGCGCATAACAGATAGCAATCTAGATTTCAAAATTACCATCACGCTGATAATCGAAAGTCATCTAGTTTATCACACCTTTAGTATCCAATGACTTAGAAAGCATTAATGAACCTCATATCGCTCCCTTCGTTAACTAGTTCTCCTGTTCCTCTGAACGAACAGTAGTTCCGGCGTTAGTCCTCTTCTATCCTTATCTAATTTGCAGACTTGTTAACAATTAAGCTACTTAATTAATTTAATTATTTCTTAACATTTTTATTAATTAAATTAAGTTAATTAGAGAAGCTTAGAAATTAAGTTAAATAGCAAGTAAATAGACCTACTTACCTAAATTTAACTAAATAATGTATTTAACTAGTAAGCTAGCTAAACTAGTAAGCTAGCTACTTTTTCTTAGCATTAATCTTTTCTATATAACTCTATATAAACTAGAATTATATTTTTTCTAGATATATTATAATATAAAGTTCTTTAGTTACTAAAGTGCTTAAGTATATAAAATTAACTAAGCAGAGAAAAATCTTAAAGATAATAAACTCTACTAGCCTTACTTTCTAAAGAAAGAACTATGCCTAGAAGGTATAAACTAATATATAAAGATTTCTATTTAATAAATTAATATAAGATTTCTGCAAAGTATTAATAAAAGGCTTAGAGGCAGTTATTCTTTAGCTACTTATAATCTATTAGTATATAAAATAGAAGAAATTAAGAGATAAGAGAAGCTAGATTCGAACTAATATATAGAGAGGGAAATAAGCGCTACTAAGTCTTCTATCTAATTTCTAGGTATAGATGCAAATGCATCTATACTATCCTCCTCTATATAACTCTATAAGTTCTTAACATATTAGAGATATTATTTTATATTTAGAAAGCTCTTATATAGAGCTTTCTAAAATCCTAGAAACTTTCTAAAAAAAACCTAGTATTACTAGAGTTAGAGCTAAATAAAGTAACGTAGCTTACTTAGCTTTAAACCTTAATAATATAAGCTATACTCTAATAAATCTCTTCTTATGTTAGGAAAATAAGTTTGTGGTATTTTAGTAGTATCGCCGCAATTTGCTAGTGATATAACTAATATAATAATTTAACAAAGTTACCTTAGTCTCTTTTTTTTGACAGCGATACGATATCTAGTCGATAAAATTAACAAAGTCGCTCTACCTAGCCAGAACGATAATTACGTAATATATACTAAAAGCCTTAAATATAGAGCAAGCTTTTCTCTTTAAAATGAGCTATAGATTACCTAATTCAGCCTAGTAGTTATAGAGATATAAGGCTTTAAAGTTTTAAGTTTTTTTAATAAAGAATCTAAAAAAGTTTATCTAAGTTAATAAACGCTCTACTAATATAGATACTATATAGTTAGCTTCAGCTACTAATTTTATAAACTATATTTCGTGACTATATTTTATACTCTAGTTAATCTTACTAATATTAAGGTATAGGCTGCGTCTATACTTAGAAATCTTTCTATTAATATCTTAAGCTTAATATTATAAGCTAGCTTTTAGGCATTAATAAAATGCTAATAGTTAGCATTTCTGCAGTAAAGTACGACTTATAAGCGATATATAACTAGTTTTAATATAATAGTTATATAACTGCTAACTCTTAGCATTATAAGCTACTCTAGTTATACGTAATAGCTTACGCAGATAGTTATTAGCATAGTTAGCAGAGCTTACGTAGCTTATAGTTAGTAGAGTAAGTAACTATAGAATCTCTTAATATATAGACTAGGATAATAAACTCTTATAGCTTATTATCTTTAACTTTATACTTTAAGTTACTTAATATATTATATTCTTTATAGAAGCTTACTCTTACTATCTTAGTATATTCTATCTCTATATCTAATGCTATCTGTTAAAACCTATTAAGTAGCTAATAATTAGATAGCTAGTATTAAAGAGCTTAAGTTAGTTTTTGCAGATAGAGTAAAGTAGCACTAGATTAGGCTAGCAAATAGGTATAGATAACTTACATATAGGTATAAGTTAGAGTATAGTTAAGTATAGGTTAACTAAGGTTAAGTTAACGCTAAGACTATATAAGTTAAAGTTAAGTATTATATAAGAAAGTTAAGTCTAGGTTAACCTAAGTTAATTTTATTATATAATACTTAACTATATAATTAAGTATTATATAAGCAAAAATTTAATCTTCTGTCGCAGTATTAATACACAAGGAACAGTGAAGTACTAATCCACGTAACTAAGCTAACTAAGCTTAGAAAGTAGACTAATGTTTCTCTGTAATCTATTTATATATTTAAGCTAGCTCTTCTAATATATTAGAAGAGCAGTAATTAATACAATCTTTTCTCTTAAGTTTGCTTAGCTATAATAGTTATAAGCTCAGCGCTATAGGATCATAGAGTTAATTCTCTACTATGCATCTTATATTTGCTAAGTACTTAAATTAATTATTCTACTACTCTTATTCCTCTTAAACTTCTTAAATTATCCTAACGATATTAGTCTAAATAGACTAAACAGACTAGATAAAACTTCCTTCTATAGTTACTCTTTAAGCTTATAAAGACTAGCTAGCATAGTATATTTAGCTTAAAGTTCATGCTATTAGAAAGCGAATATAGGACTATATTAATCTAGATAGCTTATTATAATCTAATCTTCTTAATAACGCTCCTTTATATCTAGGATTATCTACTAAGCTAGTTAAGCTAAAGGATCCTCCTGCTAGAGCTACTAATAAAGCGAAAGCTAATTATGAAAAGTCTTTATAAGAATATATTAAAGATATTAAAGCCTATAAAGTTTTATTAGCTAACTATAACGAGAGAGTCTAATAATAGAAAGTTCTTACTGCTAAATAGTCTTAAAAAGCTGCTGTACTTGCAAATCTTTAAGACTAGATTACGAAAATAGTCTTACTAGACTTTCTTAAGCTAGTATAAATTAGGCTTTCCTAAATAGACAACTTAAGCCTCTAATTATAACTTAAACTGCTTAAAGATTAGCTAGCCTTAAGTAAGGCTATAACTTAGAATTAAATTAGATAGAAGTACTAAGCTTACCTAGATAAAGCTAAGCATAGTAAGATTAGGCTAGAGAAGTAGTTTAATAAATAGCAAACTCTCTATGCCTAAGCCTAGATATACGACGTTCTAGAAGTTAAAGAGACTATTACTCTTACTAACTTTCTTAAGGCAATTATAGCAACAATATGCCCTAGAATAGGCCTAATAGAAATAAGCAGAAGTCGTAAAAAGAGCATCTCTAGAAAAGGATAATATAATATTAGATAATATTGCTATAATGTTTAACGCTATACTAAGCGAGCAATCTAAAAACGCTAGAAAAGAAAAGAGACTGTTAATCTTTGCAGTACTAACTCTAAATAGGCAAACTGCTTAGAGCAGCTTAACTAAGAAAACTAAAAAAGGCCTAAAAGTATGCCTATGCATTAGGTCTTATCTGCAAAAGCCCTAATTAGATAAGTTTTATCGTTAGAAACTAATTACCTATCTTAAGCTTTAAATAGTAGTAATAGAATTAGCCTCTAGTAATCTAATTAAGCTTAACGATATAGATAAGAAAAAGATCTTAGAATAATATAATAAGCCTAAATAGCAAGATCTCTGCGAATAGATTAAGAAGTTAGGTTAGTCTACTACTCTAAGAAAGAAAAGATTAGATAAAGATTACTCTATCACTATTTAAGCAAGCTTAATTAATCTAACCTTCTTTATAAAAGAGTTACTAGAAGTCTATAGCACTACTTTTAATTAGCACCTACTATACTAATCTATAATCCTTAATAGTAGAGCGTGCGTCTACTTAGTAAATAATTACAGTCTAATTAAAAAGAGAATATTTGTTAAGGCTATAAATAGAGAGTGCGTTAAGGCAGGAACCTAATACTTACCTATTAATAGTATTAATACTTAGATTATAAGAAATCTAATAATTAGACTAAATAGGCTATATATAGTAGACCTTATACTTACTAACGTAAAGGTCGTTAAAGGTTTCTACCTTAATATTATCTTAGAAGCAAGACTTTAAGATTAAGAAAATGTCTAGTATACTAGTTAGGATTAAACTCTCTAATATAGTAACTTATCTAAGAATAAGTTACTCTATACGCTTATTAGGAAGTATAACTTTAACTTCTTAGAATTAATTAAGTCTTTCTATTCTCTAGTCTCTACTATTGTAAAAGCTATGCTAAGATCGTATTATCTGCAAAATAGAAGTAGTAATAAGCAAATATAGCACTAATAATTAGGTTATCTTAGACAGAAGGCACTGTAGGCTCTAACTAAATATGCATAAAACGTTAAGATTACTAGTATTAGAAGGATTAAATGCGAACATTATATAATAGCATACGCCTTATAGATAATCTTAAGAAGACTAAAAGAGAGATTACCTTAACTCTTCTATTAGATCTTATAAGACCTGTTTAATATGCATTTAGAATAATTAGAAGAGTAATAGTTATTACTAATAAAGGATAATTATTCTAGAAAGATTAAGAATAATAATCTTCTATTAAAGTTGCTGCTTAAGATTATAAAAGTCATTAAAAAGTACTACTAGAGAGTAAGAATAAAATATAACCTTTTAATTGTAGAGATATACTAAGATAGTAATTAGGCAACGCAACTGTAGAGAGGACGATTAAGATTTAAGAAATAAGTAGATAAAAATAACGATTGCTATTAAAGCTACTCTATCTTATACTTATAAGCTAAATAGCTTAGCTAAGCGTGCAGGATAGGAAATAATTATAAAGGTAATAAAAATACGTATAAGCGCGAATCTGCCTAATAAGCTTTAGCTAGAGATACTAGATATAGCTGCTTAGCTTTATAGGATAAGCCTAACAGCACTGCATAGATATTAATTACTAAATAAGGTCCTTAATTCCTAGTTTTAATAATACTTTAGGTACTATAAACTAGCAGTTATTTAATTAAGAAACTAGCTAATCTACGCCTAGATTAGAGTAGTATATATGCGTACAGCTGTTAAGCTTATCTATTAAATTTAGATTAGATAGCTAGTATAAGATACAGGTTTTTTAAAACTAATTCTAGAGGTTATATTAGATACTTAGTAAGCTATTAAGCCTTAAATATCTATAGAATATAGATCTCTTTACTTAACTAGGTTATTATAACTTGTAATATTAGGTTTAACGAAACTCATTTCTTTTAAGGAAAGAATAATAAGAATATAGAAAAGAAATTAGCGCTTAAGATTGCTAATATTCTATATAATAGCGAGCTAGATAATCTAGGCCTCCTTATTAAGAATAAATTATACCTAGAAGAGCAGTAAACTAATAAGGTTAGAAGAGATACTAAGAGTAATCTTAGAGATAAACTAAGTGTATAAACTAATTAGATAGCTAGCTAACTAAATAATTAAGAAGTTATATAAGAAGAAACTGCGCAAGACGATAGCATAGCTAGTAATTAACTAAGAATTTGCGCAGGACCTCTAAAAGATTAAAATTAGCTTGCAACTCTAGAATCTACACCTAAGCTAGGTAATATAGAGGGAAACTTTAGGTATAATGCTTAAAGTATAAGAAGAGATAGCTAATAGTAGATATATCTAGCTAGTAGAGCTAGCCTATCTCGCTCTAGTAATTAGATTAGATTATAGAGAGTAACACTGCAGCGTGTTACCTGCTCTGCTACTTAACTTAGAGAACTTAACTTAAACACTCTAGATAAAGTAGATAAGTTGCTTATTTAAGTACGCTAGCAATTATAGCAAATAACTACTTCTAATCTAGGTATAATAGAGCTATAAGCTCTGCGTACTTAGAGAATAAGCTAGAGGTAATAAGGCAAAGCGCTAGAAAATAATTAAGGAACAAGTACCTACCTGCTATTACGCAGAAGAAGAAGAGATAGTAATTAAGATAACTAGATAGAGAGTGCAGGTACTAGAGTATATGCACTAATTACTAATCTAGATAATAATAATAGTTTATAAGCTAACTTTTAGAATATCTTCTTGCTAGGCGTAAGAAGAGCGTAGAACGATTAAAAGAGTTATAAATCTATAAACGCTGTAATTATAGCAGCTACTTTAACTAATTAAATACTAAAGTTAACCTAACTATACTAAAATGAGCTTCTAGACCTACCTAAGACTTAGAAACAATTTCTCTAATATAAATATAAGGTGTAGTTTAAAGCTGTAATAAGATAAGAGATTAAATAGCTTTATAAGAAAGATACCTAGATAATTTAGCTAATAAGCAAAGTAATAATCTGACTAATTCTATTAAAGTAGGTTTAGACTTATAAGTTTAATTAAGATAGTATACTGCTTAAGTGCAAAGCATATATAGTTATACGAGGAGATCTTTAAGAAAAAAACTTGCTTAATTTAACCTACGCTACTACCTTAGCAGCAAGATTATTTTAAGCAGCAATAGCTATAGCTATCTTACTTTAATCTAGAAGTTATGCAAAATAATATAACAGGAGCATTTCTTAATGCAACGATTATAAAGAAGAACTCTATGCTATATAAGCTTCTTAATAGTTTTAAGGAACTTAGAATATACGTTAGGCTTAATTAAGCACTTTATAGTATAAGAGACTTACTACTACTATAGTATAAGAAGTTCTTAGAAATACTCTAATTATTAGGCCTTATCTTATTAAAAGAAGAACTCTGCCTCTTCTTTAATAAAGATAAGAAAGTTCTAATACTTTTCTATGTTAATAATATTCTTTTGCTATATTATAAGGCTTGCAAAGCTTTTATAAAAGACCTATAGATTAAGATTACTACAAAGTATAAGATATAAGAATAAGGGCTAGCAGAGTAGTTCTTAGGCATAAGAATTATTAGAAACTAAGAAAAGAGAATAATTATGCTAGTTTACGATACCTATATTAAGAAGATTGCAAAGAAGTTTAACTTAATTAATACGAATCTTTCTAGCTACTCCTCTACTATTAGAAGAGCTTAAGAAATTTAAGAGAGAAGCTACTAAGCAAGAAGTTAAGCTTTACTAGAAAAAGGTTAAATTAGTATTATACACTGCAATAATACTGCGCCTAGACGTAGCTTTTATAGTATTAAAGCTATTATACTACCTAACTAATTCTAGCTAAATGCACATAAGCATAATTAATTAAGTTATTATATACCTATATTATACACAATAGGAAGCAATCTAATACAGCAATTATAATAGTCCTAACCTTATAATATATAGAGACGCATTATTTGCAGATAACTTAATTACCTAGCGCTTATCTTATAGATATATAGCTATGCTCTTTAGAGAAGCTATTCTATAGAAAGCTGCTTAGCAAAGTATAGTAATAACCTCTATAACTAAGGCTAAGCTTATTATACTTAAGCATGTTGCGAAGGAAACTATTACCTTAAAAAGATTCTTTAACGAACTTATATTTAATCTAGGCGATTTATAGAAGATCTAGTATAATAACTAGCAAATAATTAGACTTATTATTAGTTAAAATAAGCAAATTACTACCTATCTTCGACATGTTAATATATAAAACATGTAGCTTAGATAAGAATATGCAAAAGAATTATTCTTAGTAGAGTACTTGCTAATAAAGGAAATGCTAGCAGATAGACTAACTAAAGCTCTTACCTATTAATAATTTAATTACTTTAAGCAGCTTTTAAATCTTAAGGATATAGTTAGATTAGTTATAGTTAATAGCAATAAGGTATAATAGCATTAGTTTAATTACTATTAAGAAGAGCCTTTAAGACTAAGAAAGCTTAAGCAGAGTAAACAAGAGGCCTTTTTAACTACCTACTACTCTAAAAAGATTGTTTAATTTAGCATATCTATATAAGAAGTGAGGAAAACTACGCCTAAAGCATTAAGAAAGAAAAAAGTTTGCTTAATAGCAAGAATATTAAACTAAGATACTTAGTTAAGAAGGTCTAAAGCTATCTGCATAAGACGCAGCAAATTCTCTATAATAAAAAGTATAGAAGCACAACGCTCGTTACAATTAGATTAAGCTAAGGTATAGTAGCAATTACGAATATCTAAAGTAGTAGAGAGTAAATTTCTAGTAACTCTATAGTAATTAAGACGCCTCTCTTACCTTACTATCTTATCCTTATGCAGAATGAAAGAAAGCTTATTACTCTGCTTAAAGTAACGCGTATCTTTATTATCTAATAAGTAGCAATTAGCGTAGCTATAGCTAGGGCGATCTACTAAATTTATAATAGAAAAAAGGTTAGCGTTAGAGTTAGTTATATAAGAAAGCTTAAAAGAGAATAGATTAGGCTATAGAGTAGTAGAACTAGGTAGCGTAACCTTCTTACTACTAGTTAAAGAGGTAGCAGCACTACTGCAGTTAGCTTAATTGCTACTACTAAACTTAGAAGCAGAAGAAGTTAGCGCTAGTTAATTATTATAAGCACTCTAACTCTAAGTAGCAGCAGTAAGCTAATAATTTAACTTAACTAATCTAGAAACTTAAGAATTAGTATTAGAAGGCTGCTAAGACTACTAAGAAGTTTAGAAAGAAGAGTAAATTAGATCTTACCTAGTCTCTCTAAAGGTAGGATGCTTTAATTAATCTTTATAAGGCTTTGCTGCAGTACTAGTCTTAATAGACTTAACTATAGTAGGTTAAGGAACGTTCTTTAGACGCACTTCTTAATTAGCCTTATTCTTTGCAAAGCGCTTTCTTTATTTAATATAAAGCTTCTTTAAGCACGCTAATTTATTAGCCTTAGCCTTCTTAATCTTCTTAAGACTAGATTAAGTCTTAGTAGCACGCTTATTAAGCTCTCTTGCCTAAGCTTCTAATCTTAATAACTTAAGATTAGCCTTACTGTTACTAATCGTTATTACTAAATTAGAGCTAGTTAGATTAATAGTGCTCTATCTAGTGTTGCCTATAATAATAGGCAGAGTGTTAAATAAGAATTTCTGCTTAAACTAAGATAGAAGCTTATGCTGCGCCTCTATAGAGAGAGCGTTTTAAACGTTAGTAGTATCTAGAATCTGCTTAGCAGATAACTTAGAAGGCTTAGAGATTAAAATAATTAGCTTAGTGCTACGAAGGCTGCTGTTTAATCTACTTAAGCCTGCTACCTTACAAGAAAAAGGAGAATTTAATTTATAAAGGTTAGTTAGAGTAGCCTTATTCCTTCTCTTCTCTCTAGGCGCCTTTTTAGGTATAAGAGGAGTAGGACGAATAGGCCTATGTAAGCTACTTAAAGAGAGACTTAACTCTAGATTAGTAGAATACTAAATAGAGCTACTAGGTGCAGCTTAAGCTAGTTAGGAAGAAGCAGCATAACTAAGATAAATTAATTTCTTATTTACGCTAAGAGAGGTGTTAATATAACCTATTTAGTTATTAAAAGTAACTAGAGCGTTAAGATTAAAGCTAGCTAAGATTAAAGCGCTCTTATTATTAAACAGCTTATTAAGCATATTAGTCTTATAACTAAAAGGCTTAGCCTGCTTACTATGCTTAGATCCTAGAGAACTAGAGCTTAGGCTAGAAAGATTACTAGCAGGCACTATAGTCTTATCCTTCTCTTTATTATCTTAAATAGAAGCCTAGTAGGCAGATACCTTTAAAAGAGTTAAATCTATTAAGAGCAACTTTCTATTAGAGCCTATTTTCTAACTAAAAGGATCTAAATAGAGTTATAAAGGCGTAAGTAGCGCAGCTTTCTTTGCGCGCTTAGAGGTTAGATTAGATGCAGCAGTTTTAGATTAGTTACGCTTAAAGCTAGACAGCTTATTATAACTAGTAATATACTTACAGATCTTATCTATAAGCTTATTTTGCCTATTAGTATACTTAGAAGTCTGCAAAAGATTAGTATAATACTGCTATAATAAGATTAACGATTACTTATAGTTATAGTTGCTATATTGCCTATAGCGTAGTTATACAAAGCTATTGTCTTAGTTACAAAGAGATTAATGCTATAGTATAATTAGTATAAGAAGTAACTAAAATAAGGTAAGAAATATGCCTTAGAATGCACTGCTTAGAGTTGCAGGCAGTATAATAATCTAACTTACTACTCTTATTAATATATTTAAGCTTATTCTTAGTTAAGTTGCTTAACTACTTAAGAATGCAATTAGCATAAGAGCTCTTGCAGAGTGCTCTAGCAACTAGCTTTAATAGAGTATCTAGAGCTAGATTGCTCTTCTTAGAAGCTAACTTCTACTAATTAATTTAAGCTAAGGCGCGCATGCCTTTTAAATCTAATATCTTAGAAGACTAAGCAGCGTAAGTATTCTTAAGGTTCTTCTTCTATGCTAGAGTAGCTGTTTTTCTCTTTTACTGCGAAATAGCTAAGTTAGCATAACTAATAGCCTAGAGTTTAAGGCGATTGCAATGCAGAGTACGCGTAAGATATTTAATTACCTCTTAATTAGTAGGACTTACTAAAGCTATAGTTAGCAGATTAAATTCTTAAAGCTAGGTAGTAGAATATTAAAAGATTATAAGATGCAGAGTAAGGTGTTAATATTGCGCGCGCTAAGGCTAAACGTGCAAGTTAACTAATCTCTATGATAACGCAATAATAAACAGACGCTTACTAATTAAGTAATTAGAGTAGAGTAGAAGTAGAGTAATAGCTTATTTATATGCATACTGCGTAACGTTATCTTAATTAAATAGAGCAATTAAGATAGAGAGTATATTGCAGTATTAATACACGAGAATAGTAAAGTACTAATCTACGTAACTAAGCTAACTAAGCTTAGGAAGTAGACTAACGTTTCTCTATAATCTGTTTATATATTTAAGCTAGCTCTTCTAATATATTAGAAGAGTAGTAATTAATATAATCTTTTCTCTTAAGTTTGCTTAGCTACAACATCTTCTAAATTACTTAATTTAGTAGTATAGATGCTTTAGAGAATATAAAAAATTATTAAATTTTTGCTTATATAATACTTAACTTTAACTTTAACTCTATTATATAATATACTTAACTTTAACTTAAATATCTATAACTATACCTTAACTTATACCTATTCTAGCTAGAAAGTTTAGGTATAGGTTAAGTTAATTTAGAGTTTATATTATATAATACTTAACTATAACCTATATCTATTTGCTACTCTGCTCTCTCTAGTTAGTATCTTATATTCTATAAAGACTGCTGTGCCTCTTTCTATAGGTTCGTAATATATAGATATTATATAAATTATAAATCTACTAAGCTTAGCTAAGAGTAGAGTAGTTATTATTATCTAAGCTAATTTTTAAGAAGTTTTTATTATTAGTTTATAGTGCCTGCATAAGCCTCGCTTAAGACTATTAACTAATACTAGATTATATATTTTTATATTTTTTTAACGCTTTTTTATATAGATAGTAGAGAGCAGTTGCTATCTTCTTTTAGTCTAGCTTATTTCTTAATAATATCTCTACTTTGCATTTATATCTAGAATAAATAAAGTAAGAGCTAGTTTTTACTTCAATAATTAATTTAAGCTAGCAATTTATCTATAAAAGTTATTTAGCGCATTAATTATATAGTATTACTTTAGTAATATTATAGATAGCTATAGCGCATTATAAGAAGATTATTATATCTTATTTAAGAGCTTAAAGTATAAGCTATATCTAATACTTACTAGAAGTTTCTATGCATTCTAGTTAAGATAGCATAAGATAGAGTTAGTATTTTAGTAAAAGCTTAGCAAAAGTACGTAGTAAAGCTATATGCGTAACTAACCTACAAGGTACGTTAGTATTATAGAGCAATAAAAGCTATAATATTAGTTTCTATTAATCTTACTAAACAGCCTATATTATAATCTTTTTAACTCTATATATACATAACTATATTATTAATAGGCAAAGAAGTAAGAGTTAACCTATGAGCATAACGCATCGTTATAGTAGTGCTTCTAACTAGCTAGGTAGATCTACTTAAACAGCTTCTCTAGTTTGCTTAGCTACTTATCGTAAAAGCGCTGAGCGGTATAGCTAAAGACTAGGATAATTTTATCTGCTGCTTAGTTAAGGAGGTCGTTTAATGCGTTATAGTAGTATATCTGCAGTCGCTTAGATAGTTATCTTATTAAGAAGCTACTTAATCTGCCTTTGATAAACCTCTTCCTATCTATCCTCCGTAAGATAATATTAACGTAAAGAATACTAGTCTTTGTTATCTTCTTATGCAGACTAAGTCTTGCGTATCTAGTAAGTATACACACATTTGTTATATTGTTAATTGCATAGTTAAGGTGTAGTATGCTAGTTAAGTCCTCTGTAGAATAGAAGAAGAGGATTACTATTAGAGCTTAGAGTGTTCCTGCTAGGTTTACGAGGTATAATAGCTTTATATTAAGGCCTTAGGGTAGCTTTTTCGTCGCTAAGATTAGATCTGTAGTAATCTTCGTCTCCTCTTAAATATCTTTCAACTGCTTCTTATAATATAACTACTATTTAAGGCTTTGCATATAAGAGAGTAGTTAGTTAATAGAGGAATTAAGAAAGGTTAGATAAGCGCGGTACCTTTAGGTGCTTTACTTAACGATAGTAATATAGTAAGGTAACAATTCTCTTATACGTAGTAATAGCTTATAATAGCTCTGCTAGAGATGCTAAAGACGCAATATAATAGCAGAGCACTAGAGCAATCTGTAGTCGTTCTCTGCTATTAGATATAGTAGCAACAGTAAAAAGAATAGGTATGCAAATAAATAGTATTAAATAGATAATCGATCTATAGAGGTAAGGCAGCTTAGGTAGTATATAGGAAGTAGTTCTAAGACGCTAGTAGCTAACAGCAGCTACAGTAACATACTCTAGGCTCTATTACGCATAGATAAACGTTATTTAATCTTTTAAGCAGCACTAATACTACGAAACTATTAATACTAATTTAGCGATAATTATTATTAAGAACTTATAGTTATAGAGCAAACCTCTGTATTATCTATGTAGTAAGGTCTACGTCTTATAGTACTAGTTGCTTTTTGCTTAGAATTATATACTATAGTACTATAGCTATTAGTATAGGTATAGAGAGTATCTTCGCCTGCACTATTACTACCTACTACTGTAGCCCTTGTATAAATAGTAGTTAAAGGCTGTTTTGTATTATATAAGGCATGCACTGTCGAAAGTATAAGTGCTGCGATAATACTTGCGTAGAATCTTATAGTGTTAGAATAAGGTTGTAGAATTGCGCCTAAATAGATGATTAGTAAAAATTTAAAGTAAAAAAAATTTTAGAGGCACGAGAAGAAATACTTAGACTTAATGAGGATTATAAAGGAATAACAGCTATTAAGAAAGAATCTATTGCTTAAATATAGTATATTTTTGCCCGAATAGCTAAACGCTAGGTAGAGGCGATACGCGCTAGAAAAGTTTAATAACAGCTTATTTCTCTTATTAGGCTAGACTTATTACGTGCGTAGCTAAGCTTATAAGAACTAAGCTGTGTTAGGTTTAATGCAGCTCCTACTGCTTACTAGTGTTTTGCTATTAAAGCGAACATATGCAGTACTATAAAACCTTAGAGCTAGGTAGAGATTATATCTGTATCTAGCAGTATTAAGATTAACTAACGAATAGCTAGCTGTTGCAGCAAAAGTAATAATTAAACTCTAATTGCTGTAGCTAGCTAGCCTGCTATATCTTAGCCTAATTCTTAACAGATCTACTATACGCGTACTGTACATCGAACTTCTAGGCGTCTATATCTTTGCTAAAGAAAGCGCTACGCGAGCATAATAGTACTCTGTAGGCAGGTTACTGCGATAGCTGTCTTAACTTATATAAGACCTATTTTAGTATTATAAGTTAATTATCTTACGTAGGCAGTGTTCGATATAATATTAACGTGTTAAAACACTAGCTTATGCGTAGGAAAATTAAAACTTCTGTTAGGATCTTTACTTTCTACGGTAAAGATTTAGCGTTAGTTTTCGCGGATTAAATAAGTAGTTACTAGATATAAAGGTAGGCGTACGTTAGCTAGTAAATAGGTAGAGATTAAGTTAAGGTTAAGGTCTTATATAAGCAGGTTTAGTTATAAGTTAGTTAGAGTCTTATTGTTAGATATAAGCGAGGCTGAGCTATAACATAGGCTTAGCTAGAATAGTAATGCATAAAATAGACTGTGCAGATAGTCGTATAAGAGCAGAGAATAAAACTATCTGTTTATTAATTAGATAAGGAAAAAGAGATATTAAACACTTTAATAACTAATATCATTAAGAACCCTCTAACGTATTCTACTAGTAACTAAGCTATACTAGTAACTAGGCTACCTTACTAGAAATACGCGCTGCGCATCTAATCTTATTAAAGATGCTGCAACACTAGCTACCTTAAGACTCTTAGAGAGAAAGTAGAGCTCTTCTTAGTTAATTTACTCTACATGCATTAGATAGAACGACACTAAACGTAGAATTGCTCTAGTTAGCTATAGTACTACATTCTCGTCTCCGGCCTTAAACTAAAGTTCTTATCTACGAGAAATTGTTCCTTGCGGCGCAAATTATACTTGCTCTAACGAAAACGAGCAGAATAGGAGTTATGCATACTAGAGAGCTACTAAAGAGGTATAGACTATAGATAATAGCAGCTACTCTAATCGTTTACACTAATATCTGCTTAATATTCGCATTTTAAGAGATATATGAAAAGCATACTCTTTACTTAAACATAGAGGATGAGTGTATCCTTATTAAAAGCTTAGGTTATCTTAGAAGAGCACTATATCCTGCAATCTCGAGAAGTTAGGTTATTACTATACTAGGAGGTAGTTATGCTCTATATATGCTAGAAAGACACTATAATTACTATAAACTTATAAGTTACGTATACGTAGAAGAGGTTATGCATTAGCAGCGCATACCTAATAGAATAGCCGTAGAGCGCCTAGAGATCCGATAATAGAGCAGCAAGAGAGATAAACTAATGTAGAATAGAGGCTAGTTAATAGAAAGATTATTAATAGGAATAAGCGTATATAAGGTATAGAGCGTAAGCTCTCTATATATTTTGCAAGATGCTTAGCGCATAAATAGGACGTTTATCTAAAATTATAACTAGAAGTTATAGTGTCTATCTCTGCGTAGCGAGATACTACGATAATTAGAGTAGAGAAAACTTGCTTTAGGTTTATTTTTAAGAGTAATAAGGAGTTCGGATTGTCGATGCTTATAAGTGCTAGAAAGGTAGAGCAGAGATATAATAGTAGCTATGCTTAGTAAGGTACTACGCTATCTAAGGCTTAAGAATAGCTCTCCTGTCTCTTTAAACTGCTATCTAGTGCTAACGTCTATAGCAAGAGTAAGGCTAGTGTAGGTTAGTCGTTCTCTCTGCTAACGTAATTAAGGTGTTCGTCCGCTTCTACTAGAAACTATATATAGTAAATCTTTAGTTGCCTAAATAGTAGCTCTATTACTATAGTAACTATCTAATTATCGATGTAGAGAATTTGTTCTACTGTATATTTATACTTCCTTCAGACTATTCTATAACATAGAGGTATGAAGAAGAATAAACAATTAGCTAGCGGCAGAGTAAGGATATTACTTAGGCTAAGAGATTAGGCACAGCTGCGCGCTGCAGCGTTACAGGCGCGAGCTTCGAAAAGCCTCGAATATACATTCTGCTGAGATTTGCTTTTCTTTGCAGCTATGCGTTCTCTATTTGCCGCCTGTAAGGAGCACTAACCTGTAATAACTAGAGGAGCACGTAGAGACAACTTAACGTTTATAAAGTCCTAAGTCTGTTAACATTTATGCATTATTATTTTTATAAAAACCTCTTCCTAGAGTATAATCTATCGCAAGAACTAAGCTCTAACTTTAGCAGTACTAAGCCTATCGAGGAAGTTTTTAGTATTTCGGAAAGCTCTAATATAGAGCTTTCTAAATATTAAATAATATCCTTAATATGTTGAAAACTTATAGAGTTATATAGGAAAGAGTAATGCTAAGAAAAAGTAGCTAGCTTACTAGTTTAGCTAGCTTACTAGTTAAATACGTTAAGTATAAGAGATAATAGAGTTTTATAATATATCTTAGAGTCTTACTACTAGCGCATAGATCTAAATATATATAAGGCTTAGAATATATAATAGACTACGCATATTAGGCTTAGAATATATTAGTAGACTATATATAAGAACTAATATATTATACTATTAAGGCTTGGCTAGTCTATTAAGCTAGCTACTTTTTCTTAGCACTATAAATACTATATACGAACTATAATGCTATCTTAAAATAACTCTAATTTATTATATAAAGAAGGTAGAATTAATTTTATTCTTTAAGCCTATAACTTAGGCTAATTTAAGAGCCTATAATATACTGCTATAGCCTTTAGCATATAATGTTAGTAGCTCTCGTGTTACGAATCTATAGAAGACGAGTTATAGCAGTCTTTATAGAATACAGAATGCTAACTAAGAAGAGTTAGTATAGAGATTAGCATATAAGAACTAATATATAATGCTACTCTATAGAATATATAATTCTATAGCCTTAGTAGAAAATAACTATAGAATAGTTATATATATTCTATAGAATCTTATAATATCTTATAATATCTTATAATATCTTATAATATCTTATAATATCTTATAATATCTTATAATATCTTATAATATCTTATAATATCTTATAATATCTTATAATATCTTATAATATCTTATAATATCTTATAATATCTTATAATATCTTATAATATCTTATAATATCTTATAATATCTTATAATATCTTATAATATCTTATAATATCTTATAATATCTTATAACCATCTTATAATATCTTATAATATCTTATAACATTCTTATAATATCTTTATAATATCCTTATAATATCTTATATATAGAATAATATTAGTATATAGATAAGATGCAAAAACTCTTATAGGTTAAGTATCTTTAACTTTATACTTTAAGTTATCTAATATATTATATTCTTTATAGAAGCTTACTCTTACTATCTTAGTATGCTCTATCTCTATATCTAGTGCTACTTTACTCTATCTGCAAAAACTAACTTAAGCTCTTTAATGCTAGCTATCTAATTATTAGCTACTTAATAGGTTTTAATAAGTATTATATAATATAAAACTCTAAATTAACTTAACTTATACTTAAAACTTTTTTACTAGAATAAGTATAAGTTAAGTAATAGTTATAAATATTAGAGTTATAACGTAGTTTATAAGCGAGCTATCTAACCTAAGTAAGCTATCTATCTTAACTATAATAGCCTAATAACTACTCTATACTATAATGCTATTCTAACGCAACGTGCAATTAACCTATACTAAAAGAATCTTATAGCTTACTATCTAAGCTATAATTAAAGATTATAATAAGGAGGCAAAAAGACGTATTATTATAGCTTTTAGCATATCTTAAAGCATTCTTAGAGACATAATACTAAGAAGCTCTCTCTTAATATAATTATAAGCTTAATTTAAAGAAAGCTAAACTAGAAGCCTAAAGAAAGAAGGACCTCTTTAATCACTAACTATATACTTCAGCTTAATATATAAGGATTATATCTACTATAAAGGCCCCTAGTATAAGATATAGCTAATCCAATCTGCTTACTAACCTAAGCGTAGTAGAAGCCTATTAGTAAGTACTAAGTAGACTAATTTTTGAGATATATACGCTTAAGATTAAGCTTTCAAAGAAAGTTATCTGTATAATTATTAGTAAGCTCTTAATAAAGATTTACGCATTATAACGCCGTTAGTTTAAGCTAGTTACTAATATAAAGGTAAAGTATAGTATTATAGATAAAGATATATATAACTTTAATAAGATAGGCTTTATAATAGAGGTTATTTATAGTTAGATAGTTTTTATAGGCTCTAAAAAGCATAGTATAAAGAGTCTATAGCTAGAGAATTATAGTTAAGTTACTAATATATAAAGAGTTAATACTAAAGAATAAGCTTTTCTACTTTTTCTTATCTTCTTTAGTAAGGTTCTTATAATCTTCTAGTTCTATAATCTACTCTAAGATTAAATAATTAAGATTAGTTCTAATAGCTAGATATTAAATAAGCTTAGTATTACTTAATTAAAGTACTTTAATACTTATATAAAGAACTAAAAGGTAGATGCATATAAGCTGCTAATTATAAATAGCTATAAGAGCTATAGCTTATATAAATTTAATAAATAATATAAAGAAGAGAAGATTATTATTCTCTATATGCTTATTTACTTATTATACCTACTATAGCTACTTAATATAAGTTACTTTTCGCCTTTAAAGTAAGCATATAGTAATAAGATTAGTAGCTTAGCATAGTATAGCTCTAAGTAGATTAAGAAAGAAGCTTTTCTACTAGCCTTTAAAGCAGCTTTTAAGAGATTAATTATAAAGAAGAATATCTATATAAGCTTTAAAAGTGCTAGTTTAGTTCTATATAACCTAGAAGCTATGCTATTAAAGCTTAATATAGTTCTTTATATGCTAATACTGCCTAAGCTAGAAGATACTCTATAGAAATTAAAAATACTAAGCAACTTTCTTAAACTAGAAGCTTAATTAACCTTAGTTCGTAAGTGTATATAACTGCATAGAGACTTTCTAGTCTCTTTATTTCTTAGAGCTATTATATAGCTTAATAAGAGAGCTATATTAATAAGTTATAAAGTAGTTTTAGTAAGGTAGAAGATAGCAGAGCTTTAAAAAGTAGTAAAGATAGTAATAGAGGTTAAAAGTTAAAAGAGAAAGTATATTCAAGTAGTAGAGAGCCTTATAGTAAGTAAGATAGCTAATCTAATAGCTAAAAGAGAGAATAATAGCTAAAAGGAAGATAGAGAGAGTATAAAGAGAGTATGCATATAGTATTATTATAAACGTTATAAAGAGACTAGCTATAATGCTTGCATCTATAAAGTTAAAATTATAGATATATCTAATAGTAACGCGTCTAAATAGTATTTCTATTGCCTATAAATTATATATAGTAGTAGTAGTATTATAATAGATATATTATAATTATCTTAACTCTATTAGATAGATAGCTTGCTTAGGTTAGTGTTATAAACCTATAGAAAGAGGTATAGTAGTCTTTATAGAATGTAGAATACTAACTAGAGAGAGTTAGCATAGAGATTAGCATATAAGAACTAATAGATAACGCTACTCTATAGAGCACGTAATTCTATAGTCTTAGTAGAAAGTAACTATAGAATAGTTATATATATTCTATAGAATTCTATAATATTCTATAATATCTTATACGTAAGATTGTTAAGATATAGGCTGCGCCTATACTTAGAAACTTTTTTATTAGCGCTTTAAACCTAATTAGTTAAGTAAGTAGAATATATATAGGCAGTATATAGATACTTTCTTAATAAGAAATATAACTTTATTTAGCACTATATAAATCCTATTCTTATAGGCTAGCTTATAATAATTATATTTCTTCTTTATACTAATATATAACTAAACTTTAAAGGTATCTAAATAGACTCTTAATCTAACTTAGAGCCTAAGAAGCAGAGTTCTAATTATAACTCTTAGGCTTATCTTATCTAAATAGAGGCTTACTTAAATATCTTTAAAACTTAACTTAGCTCTATTAATACTACGCTATAGAATCTTATAGCACGCTTTAATAACTCTCTAGGTCTTTTACCTACTTTAATAGCTATACTAAATACTACTTATCTTACTTCTATAATAACTCTAGTTCTAACTATAGTAACCTCTAACGTTAGAGAAATAGAGAATATCTCTATCTACTCTATAACTAAATAAGCGCTAATCTAGTATAAACTACTTCTAGTAAGAGACTTATTCTTAGAGAATGTAAAGCTACTTTTAGTGCTTAGCGTATTACTATTATGCATAAGCTTATAGTTAACTTAGACTTTATTAGAGACTATTAGAACTAATATGCATTTATTTAAGTAAATCTCTTTGTAAAAGTTTAGAAGAAAGTAGCTCTCTACTATAAATTAAGTAGAGATAATAGCGCTTAGAACTTAGTTTTATTTATAGAATATCTTATATTCTGCTATAGTAATACCTATAGCAAGAAATAAGCATAGGCTATGCTAGATAGCCTCTATTAGAGTAAGAAAGAGCTCTTTAGTAATTTCTTCTTATATTTTAAGTCTCTTCTAATTTAGTATAATAGAGCTCTTTAGAATAGTAAATAGAAACTTAATAAGCTTTAGTATTTCTTAAATCTAGCTTTATGCTAAGGCTTGCTTTGCATAGAGGTATATCTTAGTCTAATTATAATATAAAAGTCTATAAATACTAATCTATTACTATTAACCTTAAGATAGCAGCCTTAGAGGACTAGAACTAGAATATATAAATATTCTTATATTATTTAGTAAAGAATAAAGATAGTAATATTAAAATAGTTATAATAGCTATAGTAAGTATAAGTAGAAGATCTAAGGTATCTAGTTAGATCTAGTAGAGTAAAGATATAGGCTTAAAATTAATTAAGAACTAGATCTCTAAGGAGCTCTTTTAGATAAGGCGTAATAATAGAGATTATATATACTATAGAGAGCATAGTTACTTTGCTTAGAACTACTCTAATATAGTAAGGATCTTAGTAGTTTTAGCATTAGCAGCTAATTTAGATAGTTCTATAGATAACTTAAAAAATTAGCAGTCTCTGCTCTATACTTAGTATAGAGGCTAGCAGCAAAAAACAGAGATATAGTAAATACTTAATAAGATATATTAGATTACCTAGATAGTGCTCTAATCTTACTCTCTCTTCTATTAAATAGATTAATATATATAGATACTTTATTAAATTCTAGCTATAAATGCTTTAGTGCTATTAGGCAACTAGTTATAGTAGAGACTCTAAGCTTATACTCTTAATATCTTATCTTAGTAGCTCTTCTAGGTAGCCTATAGTAATGCTGCTATTATAATTTTCTAAGTTACTTTTCTTAAGTACAATCCCTATTAATAAGTAGCAATTCTATCTTATTGCTTATATAGTACTAGATCTCTAATAGGATATAATTCTAAGTTAGCTATAGTTTAAATAGAAGAGCATTATACTAGATACAGAATAGAGAGAAGTTACTATTTAGAAAGCTTAAGAAATAATAGTATAGACTTTCTCTAGAAGAAGTACTAGCCTCTAGATAATAATAATTGCTATTATAGTAATAATTCGTAAAATAGAAAAAGTAGCTTAATCTTAGGCCTATAGAAGCCTATTTTATATTATAAATATATATACTATAACTTTAGCGCTATAAGAATAGAAAAAGGCTTAGCTATAGTTAAGCTCTAAACTACTATTTAAAGTAGAAGATTTCTACTTCTTATTTAATAAGAGCTAATTAATAATACTTCCTCTATATAGAGGCTAAATAGATTACTATATACGTCTCTAACTAGAAGAAAATAGGCATTTGCTAGAACTTTCTTAGAGACTATTATATAGTATGCCTAGAGATTAGCTACTTAAACTCTGCTACTAAGTTACTAAACTTCTAGATAAGAGATAGATTTAAGCTAGCTTCTTATTAGCAGATGCTCTAGTCTTACTTATTAAGAAACTAATAGAGGCCTAGAAGCTATGCGTAGACTATAGAGCTCTAAATTAAATTATCTGCGCTAACTAATATCTCTTACTACTTATTAAAGAAACTCTATAAATACTCTTAAATGCCTAATAGTTTATAAAGATAGATATCTATTTAGCGTTCTACTAGCTCTAAGTTATAGAAAGTAATAAATATCTTATAGTATTCTAAATATAGTTTAGCCTCTTTAAATAGCTTATCTGCTCTATAGAATTATTAGGCGCTTTCTTCTTATTCTAGAGATATATTAATAGCGCTCTAAAGAAAACTCTAAGAGACTTTGCTATAGCCTATCTTAATAATATTCTAGTTTATACTTATAGATCTTATGCTAACTACTTTAAGAAAGTCTAGAGAGTATTAGAATTTCTATAAGATACTACTCTGTATCTAGATCTTAAAAAATATATATTTACTTAGAAGAAAGTTAAGTACCTAGAATATATTATTAAGGCTAAAAAAGTAGTATAGCTAAATTCTAATAAAGTAGCAGCTATCTAATAATAGAAGCTTCTAATAATAGCAAAGAGTATATAAAGCTTTCTTAGTTTTGCAAACTTTTATTATAACTTTATTCTAAACTTCTCTTATACTATAATCTCTTTGCATATACTAATAAAAACGTAATATACTCTTCTAATAGACTATAATTAAGTAGACTGCATTTAACTAGCTTAAGTAAGCTTTTTACTTAAGTCTAGTTCTTGCATAATAGAACTCTAAACGCTATATAATAGTTAAAGCAGACTATTTAGAAGAAGCGCTAAGAGAATACTTATTATAAGAAATTAAGAGTATACTATATCTAGTTACTTACTATTTTACTTCTCTTATATCTAAGTAATAAAATTATACTATCTATAATAAGAAACTACTTATAGTAATTAAATATATTAAAATATAAATAGCAGAGTTATAAAGTATTTTTAAGCTATTTATAATTTTAATAGATTATAAAAACTTAGAATACTTTACTTCTGCTAGGTTACTAACAGAGTAGCAATAGTAATAGATAGAGAAACTTTTAGCTTTTTACTTTTATCTATAATTTTAACCTAGAAAGTTAGCAGGTAAGCTAGATACGTTAAGCTAATATAAATAGAATATAAAAGAGTATATTAAATAAGCTAGCTACTATATAGTACTAATCTCTATCTAGTTTACCTTTATGCAGAACGTAGCTATAATACTAGTAGAAAGTCTACTATTTATAGATAAGTATATATAAGAACTTTAAGAACTAAGCTATCTATAAGAATATAGCTTATCTACTATAGTTATAAGTAGTATAATAAGAGGCTAAGCAGTTTCTACTAGAAGCTAAGATAAACTAGTAGGTAGCTAACTATACTATCTCTATATATAGAACGCTGCAATAGCGCAGAGTTATATAGCTTTTATCTTAGAAACCTTTAACTACTATAGTAATCTAATAAGTATATAAATTAAATCTTATAGAACATGCAGGAAAAAATAGAACTTTCTAAATACTATGCAGAGATTACTATTAAGATAGAATATTATCTAATATAGTATAATATATAAGAAATTACTATTACTATAGTACTTATACTTTAAGGTTAAAGAGGTAGAGCCTATTACAGCTCTTACTAGCAGTAGATTAGTACTAGTTCTAAATTTCTATAGACTTTATAGTAAACTTACCTTAGGCTAACTTAGCTATACTATAATATTTTCTTATTATTATAGACTGCTTTTCTAAGTATATCTAGTTAGAAGCTATAGTAATAATAGGAGCTAAAGAATACGTAGAGCGTTTTAAGAACGTATAGTAGCAATTCTATAGCTTTCTTATAAATATTATAATAGACTAATAGTTAGACTAGCTAGAAAGATTCTAGAGTATACTCTATAAGCTTATAAATATTTAGTAGCTTCTCTTAACTATATATTATTCTTAGATAGATAGAGGTATAGAGAGAGCTAACTAAGAAGTTTAATTAGTTCTAAGAGTAATAATTAACTTTTTCTTAAATAAACTAGCTCTAATATCTTATAGCTTACTAGCTTACTCTTAATAATAGAGACTCTACTATTATTAAAATAAGTCTAAACCTCTTGCTAAATACCTATACTCTATTATCTATTTAGAAACTAGATAACTCTCTATCTTTAACTATAACTCTAAAAGGCAGAGTAGTTTAGTTTATAGAATACTTATAAAATAAAATAGTAATAGCTTAAGCTGCTATTACCTTTATATAATAATAGCAGTAGAAAGCTATAAACTGCTTATAAAGGCTAGCAGAATAATTTTAGATTAGAGATAAAGTATAGTTTTTAATGCGTAATATAAAAATAGTATAGAAAAGTAGAAAACTAGACTAGCTATAGGCTAAATATATAGTTATAGCAGTTTCTATACCTTTAACTATTATACTAGACCTACTAGGCAGACTATATAAAACTATTTATATAAATTTAGTAGAATAAGTAAGAAATAACTCTCTACTTAGCTAAGTTCTTAAAGATACTAGACTAGAGCTAGCTTTAGAGTTAGAAGAAGAGGATAAAATACTATAGAAATAAGAAGTAGAGAAAATTTTATAAGAAAAAAGTATATAGAAGTAAAATAAAAAGTAAGTTTTAGTAAAATAGAAAAGCTAGCTTAAACTAATATAGCACTTAAAGAAAGACTTCTTAGATATAAAAGCTTTATAAAAATTTATTACTATAATATTACTAAAATTATAATAAGATAGATAGATAATTTAAGCCTAAAAGCAAGTATTATTTAGTTAGGCTCTAAAGAGTAACTAGCTTAGAGCTAGCTAGAGTATATAAGATATCTAATATTTAAGATAAGCTACTCTAAGTTCTTCTTATTAAATATCTTCTTAAGAGCAGAGTAAGTCTTCTTTAGACTTAGAATAGAATAACTAAGGCTATGCTTAATATTAGCAATAGAATAAAGACCTCTAACTAACTAATAAATAAGTTAGTATTAGTTTCTAAACTAGTAATAAATAGAGAAAACTTACTTAGTAAGTCTTATATAGCTCTTTAATAATATGCTTTTAGCTAATAGTAAGATAGACGTTAGTCTTACTAAGAAACTAGAGAATTAGTATTAGAGTAGTAGCGTTATCTTTATACTTAGAGAGAGTACTAAAGCTAATAAGAGCAGTAGATAGAGCTAAACTACTACTAGTAGATGCTATAGTAATAGCAGTTAGAGCTTAGGTATAAGAATTCTTATAGTTATAATAAGTAGTATAGAACTGCAAATAATTAGCAACGTTGCTAGAGTAGCTATAGATAGGCGCTAACTTATCTATATAGAGTACTAAGGCTAGGTCTTATTCTTACTGCGCATAAAGACCTCTAAGTTCTCTCTATTAGTAACTTACTTATACTTCTTAAGAGTAGCGCGCAGAGCTAAGTTACTAGTAAGAAGCTCTAACTTAGTCTTATATTAGGCTTTACTCTTATAGTAAGTAGCATAGCTATAGTAAATAGTCTAAAGGCAGTTAATTTAGCTCTAGCTTATATAAGTATTAATATAAGAGTAGTAATTATATTAGACTTAGGTTAGTATTAAAGCTTTATTAGAAGAATTATCTTAGATAAGTATACTGCTAGCAAAGTAGAGTAGCTTCTTTTTCTTATACTTAAGAGTAATAGGCTAATTAGCATTAGCTAAGCTCTAAGTAGAAATTAAATTAGAAATATATAAGTGCAGAGTGCAGACTATTACTAGCTATACTACTAGCAATCTTAATAAAAAAAAGAAGGCTTATAGAAGAAAAGAGGCTAGTGTAGATATAGATAGGCGCTAGGTTAGAATATAGTTAGATAGTAGAGAGAATAAGAAAGAGTATAAAGCAGTGCTAAATAAAATCTTATAGATTAATAGCTTAAGCGCGCTAAGCGCGCATAGCTTATAATAATAATAATAATACTAGCTCTATCTTAGAGCATAATAGACCTAGCGTAGAAATAATAAAATGCTAATAGATACGTGTATTATATAATAATAGGCTCTTACTAAGAGTAAAGTAGAAAGGTATATTAAGATATAAGCTATGCCTATACTTAGAAACTTTTCTATTAGCGCTTTAAACCTAATTAGTTAGTAAGTAGAATATATATAAGTAGTATATAGATACCTTCTTAATAAGAAATATAACTTTATTTAGCACTATATAAATCCTATTCTTATAGGCTAGCCTATAATAAAGATAATATAGAATAATATAGAATATATAGAATAATACTAGTATATAGATAAGACACAGAACTCTTATAGTTTAGTATCTTTAACTTTATACTTTAAGTTACTTAATATATTATAACGTACCTTATAAGTTAGCAAGCTATATAGGTTAGCGAGCTACTTTTGCTAAGCCTCTACTAAAACTACTCTATCTACGTAATGCCTTAATAATAGCACTAGATAGATGCTTCTAATAAACGTAAGATATAAACTGCTCTCTAAGCTCTTAAATAAGATATAATACTCTCTATGCAACGCGCTGCAGCTATCTATAACGTATCTTAAGTAACTCTAAGTTATTAATACGCTAGACGACTTTTCTAGGCAGATTACTAGGCTTAAATTAACAAATCTAACTCTAATTAAGAAGGACGTAGTTATTAAGCATATACTTAAGCTAGTTACGCGTAGATTTCCTTCTAGGCTTATAGCTATAGCTAATATAGCTAATTTCTCTGCACGCTAAGCGTAGTCTAAGCTAAGTTAGCTTAAACTAGCCTAGTACGTTTATTAAACGCTACTTTAAGCTCTAAACGAAGTTTAATTATAAATATAACTATAAGAGAGCTCTCTGCAAGGATTCTAAGATTATATAAGACTAGTTCTAGCTTATAGAGAATATAAAGGCGAAGCATAGTATCCTTAATAACAATATATATAACTTTAATAAGTCTAGCTTTATAATAGGCTAGATCTTAACTAGAGCAGTTATTATAGCTTTAGAGTAATAAGGATAGCTAAAGATAGTATAATAGAGTAATTAAGAGTAGATAATAGTTATCTAGGGCGTTAACGCAATAAAGTAAGCTATTCTACTCTTTATTATCTTTAAGAGCTGCTACTACCTCTTAGCTTAGTATAAGAAGAAGAATCTATCTTATAATTAGGTTATTATAGTCTCTAAGAACAGCTAGATAATAAATAAGCTTAGTCTATAGTAGTTAAAGCACTTTAATAAGCATATAAAGAAGAAGGTTATAGGCGCTTATTAGCTACTTATTATTAACAGCTATAAGAGCTATAACTTGCTTAAATTTTAGCAATACTATAAGAATAATAAGATTATTACTATCTATATGCCTTCTTACTTATTACACCTTCTATAGCCTCTTAATATAGGTTATTTTGCTCCTTTAAAGAAGGCGTATAGACGCTAAGCTAAAGAGCTTATATATAACTAGATTATATATATTATAAAACTTAAGTTCTTACTATGCTTTAAGCGCGCCTTTAACGCAGTAATTACTCCTAGTAATATCTAAAGAGAGTTTTAAGGCGCTAGATTAGTCCTATTTAACCTAGAGCAGGTTATATTAGCTCTTAATATCTATATCTATACTCTACTATTACTTACTATTAAAGACTATCTCTAGCAGTCGTAAACTCTAAGTAATACTCTTAAATTAGAATTGCAATTAATGCTTATAAAAGCAAAGATTTAGAGGTATATAGATAGCTTACTAACGTCTATAGTAGAGGCCTTTAAGAAAGTCTTAAAGAAGGTAGTAATTATTGCGCATAAGCTAGTATTAGCGCAGAAGAAGATTACTAAGCTTTAAGTAGCTAATAAGGCTGCTACGTAATATAAATTATATAAAAGAAAGTATATATAGGAAGAAGAGACCTTAATAGTTAAGAATAGTCTTTAATAGATAACTCTAAAGAAATTTAGTACGCGTAGTAATAGGAAAAAAGCAAAGAAGTAGGTATGCGCTAAAGTAAGTAAGCTCTCTTAAAGGTAGTATAGATAGTATAATAAGACTAGATATAATACGCGTACGTATAAGAAAGTAGTAGAAGTAGACTCTAAATAATATTACATCTTGCTTTATACTATATAGAGCTAAAGTAGGCTATTTTATGCTAGAATAGAGTAGTTTTAGTAGAGGCTTAGCAAAAGTAGCTTGCTAACCTATATAGCTTACTAACTTATAAGGTATGTTACTCTTTATAGAAGCTTACTCTTACTATCTTAATATATTCTACTTCTATATTTAGTGCTACTTTACTCTATCTATAAAAACTAACTTAAGCTCTTTAATACTAGCTATCTAATTATTAGCTACTTAATAAGTTTTAATACTTTATAGACTCTTAAGATAAGTAATATAGCTATAGATATACTTAAGTTCTCTTAGACTTATAGATATTCTACTCTTAAGGCCTAGAAGCTTAATAACTTCTATAGAGATTATAATAAGCTTAAGAACTAGATCTTCTAGTTTAATTAACTATTCTATATTAAAGAAGATAAGATTAATAATAATAATAAGGTTATCTTAGTTTCTATTTATATAAAAAGAGATACTAAAAAATAAGTGCTATCTATTCTTAAAACGTATATAGATAATAATATTAATAATGCTAGTAATACTATACTTATAAAAAGCTAGAATGCGTTTAAAACTTATCTTAAGCAGATATTCTCTCTAATTAAGAAATTCTTAATTATAGAATAAAAAATCTAATATCTTAAATAAACTAAGTTAGCTACTAACTATACTATGCTTTTCTAATAGTATACTATATAAATCTAATAAAGCAATATTGCTCTTATAAGAATATATAAATAAGATCTTAAATACTCTATACGCGCTAAACTTATGCGTAGCAGAACTATAATTAATAATCTTAAAGATCTTATCTAGAAAGCTATTAGAGTTAATAATAAGTTATATAAGCTAGCTCTAGAAGAAAGAAGCTTTTAAATAACTAGAGAACTAAATATAAACTATTAGACTAAAGATAATAAAAGATATATTTAATTTAACTACAGATAATAATATTACTAGAAATAGCATAAGATTCTAGAATTCTATAAAACCTATAGTTATAAGAAAATATATCTTAATAACAGTAACTAAGGCAAACTAACTACTAAGACCTATTATAAGAAATAAACTAAGATCTAGATACCTAAAGATAAAGAATCTATAATAGAAACACGAAGCTACTATAAATATAGCAAACTAGGCTACTTATTACGTAACTATTACTCTAAAAACAAAGTAATATATTAGCTTAACGTATTAACTAGCCTCTAGAATAAGAAAGCTAAGAAATAGTAAGTTATTATATAGATAGATAATAAAGCTCTTATCGTAGTATTAATACCTAAGAATAGTAAAGTACTAATCTACGTAACTAAGCTAACTAAGCTTAGAAAGTAGACTAACGTTTCTCTATAATCTATTTATATATTTAAGCTAGCTCTTCTAATATATTAGAAGAGCAGTAATTAATATAATCTTTTTTCTTAAGTTTGCTTAGCAATAATAGTTATAAGCCTAGCGCTATAGAATTATAGAGTTAATTCTCTACTATATATCTTATATTTGCTAAGTACTTAAATTAATTATTCTACTACTCTTATTCCTCTTAAATTTCTTAAATTATTCTAATAAAATCTATCTAAATAGACTAAATAGACTAGATAAAACTTTCTTCTATAGTTACTCTTTAAGCTTATAAAGACTAGCTAGCATAGTATATTTAGCTTAAAGTTTACGCTATTAGAAAGCGAATATAGGACTATGTTAATCTAGATAGCCTATTACAGCCTAATCTTCTTAATAACGCTCCTCTATACTTAGGAGTTATCTACTAAGCTAGTTAAGCTAAAGGATCTTCCTGCTAGAGCTACTAATAAAGCGAAAGCTAATTATAAAAAGTCTTTATAAGAATATATTAAAGATATTAAAGCCTATAAAGTTTTGTTAGCTAACTATAATAAGAGAGTCTAATAATAGAAAGTTCTTACTGCTAAATAGTCTTAAAAAGCTACTATACTTGCAAATCTTTAAGACTAAATTATAAAAATAGTCTTACTAGATCTTCTTAAGCCTATCTAGATTAGGCTTTTCTAGATAGATAACTTAAGCCTCTAATTATAACTTAAACTGCTTAAAGATTAGCTAGCTCTAAGTAAGGCTATAACTTAGAATTAAATTAGATAAGAGTACTAAGCTTATCTAAATAAAGGCTAAGCATAGTAGAATTAGACTAGAGAAGTAGTTTAATAAATAGGCAAACTCTCTATACTTAAGCTTAGATATATAATATTCTAGAGGTTAAAGAGACTATTACTCTTACTAACTTTCTATTATAGCTAAGCAAACTTAAGAGAAAAGATTATATTAATTACTGCTCTTCTAATATATTAGAAGAGCTAGCTTAAATATACAAATAGATTATAGAGAAACGTTAGTCTACTTTCTAAGCTTAGTTAGCTTAGTTATATAGATTAGTACTTTACTATTCTTATATATTAATACTATAATATACTCTCTATCTTAATTGCTCTATTTAATTAAGATAACGTTACGCAGTATATATATAAATAAGCTATTAACTCTGCTTCTACTCTGCCTTAATTGCTTAATTAGTAAGTATCTGTTTATTATTACGTTATTATAGAGATTAGTTAACTTATGCGTTTAGCTTTAGCGCGTATAATATTAATATCTTACTCTGCGCCTTATAATCTTTTAATACTCTACTACCTAGCTTTAAGAATTTAACTTACTAACTATAGCTCTAGTAAGTTCTACTAATTAAGAAGTGCTTAAGTATATTACGCGTACTCTGCACTATAATTGCCTTAAACTCTAGACTATTAGTTATGCTAACTTAGCTATTTTATAGTAAAAGAGAAAAATAGCTACTTTAGTATAGAAGAAGAATCTTAAGAACGCTTACGCTACTTAGTTCTCTAAGGTATTAGATTTAAAAGGCATACGCGCCTTAGCTTAAATTAATTAGTAGAAGTTAGCTTCTAAGAAGAGCAATCTAGCTCTAGATACTCTATTAAAGCTAGTTACTAGAGCACTCTATAAGAGCTCTTACGCTAATTATATTCTTAAGTAGTTAAGTAACTTAACTAAGAATAAGCTTAAATATATTAATAAGAGTAGTAAGTTAAGTCATTACGCTATCTATAACTCTAAGCAGTATATTCTAAGGCATATTTCTTATCTTATTTTAGTTACCTCTTATACTAATTATACTATAGTATTAATCTCTTTATAACTAAGACGATAGCTTTATATAACTACGCTATAGGCAATATAGTAACTATAACTATAAGTAATTATTAATCTTATTATAGCAGCGTTATACTAATCTTTTATAGACTTCTAAGTATACTAATAAGTAAAATAAGCTTATAGATAAGGTCTATAAGTATATTGCTAGTTATAATAAGCTATCTAGCGTTAAGCGTAACTAATCTAAAACTACTATATCTAATCTAACTTCTAAGCGTATAAAGAAAGCTGCGCTACTTACGCCTTTATAACTCTATTTAGATTCTTTTAGTTAGAAAATAGGCTCTAATAGAAAGTTACTCTTAACTAATTTAACCTCTTTAAAGGTGTCTGCTTACTAGGCCTCTATTTAAGATAATAAGAAGAAGAAAGAGACTATAGTGCCTGCTAGCAATCTTTCTAGCCTAAGCTCTAGTTCTCTAGAATCTAAGCGTAGTAAGTAGGCTAAGCCTTTTAGTTATAAGACTAATATACTTAATAAGCTATTTAATAATAAGAGCGCTTTAACCTTAGCTAGCTTTAATCTTAATACTCTAGTTACTTTTAATAACTAAATAGGTTATATTAATATCTCTCTTAGCGTAAATAAGAAATTAATTTGTCTTAGTTATGCTGCCTCTTTCTAACTAGCTTAAGCTATACTTAGTAGCTCTATTTAGTATTCTACTAATCTAGAGTTAAGTCTCTCTTTAAGCAGCTTGCGTAGGCTTATTCGTTCTACTTCTCTTATGCCTAAAAAGGCACCTAGAGAGAAGAGAAGAAATAAGGCTACTCTAACTAATCTTTATAAATTAAATTCTCTTTTTTCTTATAAGGTAGTAAGCTTAAGTAGATTAAATAGTAGCCTTTATAGCACTAAGCTAATTATTTTAATCTCTAAGTCTTCTAAGTTATCTGCTAAGTAGATTCTAGATGCTGCTAACGTTTAAAACGCTCTCTCTATAGAGGTGCAGCATAAGCTTCTATCTTAGTTTAAGCAGAAATACTTATTTAATACTCTGCTTATTATTATAGGCAATACTAGACAGAGCACTATTAATCTAACTAGCTTTAATCTAGTAATAATAATTAGTAATAGTAAGGCTAATCTTAAGTTATTAAGATTAGAAGCTTAGGTAAGAGAGCTTAATAAGCGTGCTACTAAGACTTAATTTAGTCTTAAGAAGATTAAGAAGGCTAAAGCTAATAAATTAGCGCGCTTAAAGAAGCTTTATATTAAATAAAGAGAGCGCTTTATAAAGAATAAGGCTAATTAAGAGGCGCGTCTTAAAGAACGTTTCTTAACTTACTATAGTTAAGTCTATTAAGACTAATACTATAGCGAAGCTTTATAAAGATGTTGTAGCTGAGCAAACTTGAGAGAAAAGATTGTATTAATTACTGCTCTTCTAATGTATTAGAAGAGCTGGCTTAAATATACAAACAGATTACAGAGAAACGTTAGTCTACTTTCTAAGCTTAGTTAGCTCAGTTACGTAGATTAGTACTTCACTGTTCTCGTGTATCAATACTGCGACAAAAGATTAATTAAAGCGTTCTGCCTTTAGAGAGACTAAGTAAGATCTAATTTACTCTTCTTCTTAAACTTCTTAGTAGTCTTAGCAGCCTTTTAATGCTAATTCTTAAGTTTCTAGATTAGTTAAGTTAAATTATTAGCTTACTGCTACTGCCTAGAGTTAGAGTGCTTATAATAATTAACTAGCGCTAACTTCTTCTACTTCTAAATTTAGTAGTAGTAATTAAGCTAACTATAGTAGTACTGCTACTGTCTTTAACTAGTAGTAAGAAGATTACTCTATCTAGTACTTCTACTCTACTACTTAATCTATTCTCTTTTAAGCTTTCTAGTATAAATAACTCTACTATTAATCTTTTTTCTATTATAAATTTAGTAGATTACTCTAGCTATAGCTACGCTAATTACTACCTATTAGATAATAAAGATGCACGTTACTTTAAGCAGAGTAATAAGCTTTCTTTTATTCTGCATAAGAATAAAGTAGTAAGATAAAAGAGGCGTCTTAATTACTATAGAGTTACTAAGAATTTACTCTCTGCTGCTTTAGATATTTATAATTACTACTATACTTTAGCTTAACCTAATTATAATAAGCGTTATACTTCTATGCTTTTTATTATAGAGAATTTACTGCATCTTATGCAGATAGCTTTAGACCTTCTTAACTAAGTATTTTAGTTTAATTTTCTTGCTATTAAGTAAACTTTTCTTTTCTTAACGCTTTAGACGTAGTTCTTCTTACTTCTTATATAGATATACTAGATTAAATAATCTTTTTAGAGTAGTAGGTAGTTAAAAAAGCCTCTTTTTACTCTGCTTAAGCTTTCTTAGTCTTAAAGGCTCTTCTTAATAGTAATTAAACTAATGCTATTATATCTTATTGCTATTAACTATAACTAATCTAACTATATTCTTAAGGTTTAAAAGCTGCTTAAAGTAATTAAATTGTTAATAAGTAAGAGCTTTAGTTAGTCTATCTGCTAGCATTTTCTTTATTAGTAAGTACTCTACTAAGAATAATTCTTTTATATATTCTTATCTAAGCTATATGTTTTATATGTTAACATATTAAAGATAAGTAGTAATTTACTTATTTTAACTAATAATAAGTCTAATTATTTGCTAGTTATTATACTAGATCTTCTATAAATTGCCTAGATTAAATATAAGTTTATTAAAGAACCTTTTTAAGGTAATAGTTTCCTTCATAACATGCTTAAGTATAATAAGCTTAGCCTTAGTTATAGAGGTTATTACTATACTTTACTAAGCAGCTTTCTATAGGATAGCTTCTCTAAAGAGTATAGCTATGTATCTATAAGATAAGCGCTAAGTAATTAAGTTATCTGCAAATAATACGTCTCTATATATTATAAGGGTTAGAACTATTATAATTACTATATTAGATTGCTTTCTATTGTATACAATATAGGTATATAATAACTTAATTAATTATGCTTATATACGTTTAGCTAGAATTAGTTAGGTAGTATAATAGCTTTAATACTATAAAAGCTACGTCTAGGCGCAGTATTATTATAGTATATAATACTAATTTAACTTTTTCCTAGTAAAGCTTAACTTCTTATTTAGTAGCTTCTCTCTTAAACTTTTTAAGCTCTTCTAAAGGTAGAGAAGTAGCTAGAAAGGTTCTATTAATTAAGTTAAACTTCTTTGCAATCTTCTTAATATAGGTATTATAAACTAGCGTAAATTATTCTCTTTTCTTAGTTTCTAATAATTCTTATGCTTAAGAACTACTCTACTAGCTCTTATTCTTATATCTTATACTTTATAGTAATCTTAATCTATAGGTATTTTGCAAAAGCTTTATAAGCCTTATAATATAGTAAAAGAATATTATTAACGTAGAAAAGTATTAGAACTTTCTTATCTTTGTTAAAGAAGAGGCAGAGTTCTTCTTTTAATAAGATAAGGCCTAATAATTAGAGTGTTTCTAAGAACTTCTTATACTATAGCAGTAGTAAGTCTCTTATACTATAAAGTACTTAATTAAGCCTAACGCATATTCTAGATTTCTTAAAACTATTAAGAAGCTTATATAGCATAGAGTTCTTCTTTATAATTATTATATTAAGAAATGCTTCTGTTACGTTATTTTATATAACTTCTAGATTAAAGTAGGCAGCTATAGCTATTACTACTTAAAATAATCTTACTGCTAAGATAGTAGCGTAGGTTAAATTAAGCAAGTCTTTTTCTTAAAGATCTTCTTATATAACTATACGTGCTTTGCACTTAGGCAGCATACTATCTTAATTAAACTTATAGATCTAAACTTACTTTAATAAGATTAGTTAGATTATTGCTTTGCTTATTAGCTAAATTATCTAGATATCTTTCTTACAAAGCTATTTAATCTCTTATCTTATTATAGCTTTAAACTACATCTTATATTTATGTTAGAGAAATTATTTCTAAGTCTTAGGTAAGTCTAGAAGCTTGTTTTAGTATAGTTAGATTAACTTTAGTATTTAATTAGTTAGAGTAGCTGCTATAATTATAGCGTTTATAGATTTATAACTCTTTTAATTATTCTACGCTCTTCTTGCTGCTTAGTAAGAAGATATTCTAAAAGTTAGCCTATAAACTATTATTATTATCTAGATTAGTAATTAGTGCATATACTCTAGTATCTATACTCTCTATCTAGTTATTTTAATTACTATCTCTCTTTCTTCTGTTAGGAAAAGTGAAAAGTGTCTAGTTAGTAGTGTCGCCGCAATTCGCCGTTAATTTGATAGATATAACGATTCAACAAAGTTGCTCTAGTTACTTTTTTCTAACGTTAGGTTGACGTTAGAATAGTCTAGTTACTGTTCTCTACTGTTTAGCACCGTGTAGCTATATTGCTTAACTGTGCTTAGTCGTTAGACTTAGCATACTGAATATTCTGTATACTCTATAAAGAGCAGAAGAGGTAGACTACGTTAGTTGCGCATGTTTTGTAGGCAGTCTAAGTCCTCTGTGCAAATATAGCTGCAGCTATTAGGCTTACTCTGTCTGTAATCTAGTGCTATTAGAGATAGAGTCTCGTATCTGCAACTATATACAAGCTAGTTCTGCACAGTTAGCGACTGTACGAGATAGTATCATTACTCTAGGAACTACAGCAGACTTAATGCATTTCAGAAACACAATTGTATAGCTATTAATTGCTAATTTGCTCTGCATTATCTATTTAACTATTACACAGTACTGTATAGGTTAGAGCAGTTTATCTCTTCTTCGTATCTTTCTACTAGAGCGTTGCAGTCTTCTAGCTCTAATTTCTATTCGTCTTTCGTTAGCGCTAGGGCGTGTATAATGCGATTGTCTATTGTATATTCCTCTGCTAATATAGCAAACTCGTCCTACGTGCTGTCTGTTACAATGCTCTAACCTTTCTCTTTATTCTAAAACTATACTTGCTCGTCGTCGTTGTGTGTTATACTTTCTGTAAAGTTGTTAGCTCTACAAAACTCTCTAAGCAATATATCGTGTATTTCTCCTAATAATTCGCGCAGTTACACTTTAGTCTCTTCCTGTTATCTGTTAGCTTTTGCTCTTATATTATATTAGGCATCTTGCCTCTCTCTTATTAGCCTCTATATCTTCCTTATTACTGTAACTAGTTCTGCACTTATCTACAGTAAGGATGTTGTCTTCTCGTTTCCCTGCGTAATTATAGTCTTCTATTAATATATTATATTGTTGCTGCTTATTATCTGTACATTTTATAAGAATGTTATTAATGTTGTTATCGTGATAGTCGTCTAGCATAGTAACGTTAGATCTAGAGTTTTTAATGTAGTTTGCGTATATAGCTATTTATTGTTTTAAAGCGTCCTAAATAAGAAGATAGCGTATCTCGCTCAGCCTTTTCTACTTCTTGCAGATAGCGTTATAATTATCTATACTATATTAGCTATTGTTGTTTAGTGCTATTGTAACATACTCTCTATAGTATAACTGTAGAAATAGATTGTCTTCCTCATTCTGTCGTTGTGGTACTCTTTAATAGCATTATATAATACTGTGCCTATAAGCGCTATTATGTTAGCGCTTAGGAACTGAAACTTATTCTAGTTCTCTGCTATAGCACTAATACTCTATTTTCTATTGTTATAGAACGCTTGCGCTATAATAGCTGCAATTGCACTGTTTAGGAACTAGAGCAACGCAGGCTATTACTCTATAAGCTAATGCTATTGTGTTCTAGATTAACTTACATTTCTAGGATCCTAGCGCAGGTAGATAAAATCCTAGAGCAGCTTACTTAGTTTAAGGACTTGCAGTTTAAGATAGTTTAGAGCATATGCAGCTGTAACCTCTATGCGTGCCTATCTTATTATATGCGTCTGCAGGTTGCTGCACATGTCTAATATCTAATAAGTACTGTTAGCTATAGTTGTAGATAGTCTGCGACTATACTTACTTAGCAGGCTGCACTCCTACAGAGCGTAGTCGCTATAGACAAGCGGACTAGCAGAGGCGCTGTTTTCTAAGCCTCTAACTATGCGTCTAGCATTAGCTGTGCAAATACACTCCTATAAGCGTCTAGCTACAGATTAATAGATGTACTATATAGCATTGTCCTATTATTTGTTAATAACTGCGATAATAATATTACCTAAGCCTTATTAAGTGTACTTTCGTATTTAGGTTGCACTAGTTCTCTTATCTAGCATTTTTGTATTCTCTATAGCATTTAATAAAATAGGTCTGCTAGATAAGATAGTAGAAGAAAGGCTTATGCATGTAAGTTAACGTAAACTACTTTAGTAATTATAGTGTCTTTGCTTACATTGCATAGAATACAGTGCGTTCTTCTATATTTAAGAGGTATACTGCGTAGCAGTAGTGTTCTGTTTTAAGTTTGTGTTAACTAATCGGTTTTCGGATTCCTAGCTTAATGTCTAGTCTCTATAGATTAACTAGTGCGTAAGAGTGCAGGCGTCTCTTTATTAGAACTAGCATATCTTCTAGGTTCGTAAGTTTAAGACTATATAGAAGTTGCTAAGTCTTGTAAGTTTAATTATAGTATAGTCTCTTGTGATAAAGACAGTAGAGTTGCGCTTTATATAGTTCTTAATTTCTACGATTCTTAGTCTTGCTATTAGTATTAGTGTCTGTCTTTAATATAGACCTTTATGCTCTCTTATGTCTAACTAAGCAGCTGCGCTCTCTTTATAGGAGGTAGTGCTATGCTGCTGCGCACCTGCTAGTTTCTTATATTCTTTACTATAATTACGCGTTTTTCTATATAGTACGCAGGTTTATACTAGTAAAGAATCGCGTTTAGTCTGCAAAGGATTAGTTATATCTTAAAGAGTATATTAGAGCATGCAGATACTTCTAAATTATTGCGCTCTCTATATAGTTTTGCAAGAGGTTATCTGCTGTGCTATATAATTAGTAAATATACTGTCATTAACTATTTCCTCTAGTATTGCCTACAGTTAATTCCTATTAGCACGTCTTAGAGGCGCTTATCTATTGCCTTGTTAGATCTATTTAGCTTAATTTATTTAAATTACAGCTGTATTCCCGGCGTTATTAGTATACCTAACAATATAATATATTCGTAGCATTAAGGAAAGAGCACAGCGCAGGCTTTAGCTTAATTTTCTTATAAGGACTCTCTAAAACGTTTTTCTTAAGACGCATATTATATTAATAGTTTAATTATAAATATAGCCCTATAGAGTTTCGTTGCAACTGTATCTTGCAGTGCGCTATGCTAGCGTGCTTCTGTTAATATTCGTATATAAGTCTAACTATCTGCTGTTTTTGTATAGTAGTATATGCTACTGCGTTTATCCTTAAACCTTACCTCTCTCTTAAGTGTCTGTATAAACTGTATATAGTTAAGGCTACTAATATCTTTGTATTCTGTTGCTAGGTCGTCGCGCACATATAGCAGTTAGTCTGTTTATATAAGGATCTAATTCTGTTCGTATGCACTAGCTACTAGAATAGTTAACAGTTAAGGAGCGTTGTTTATAGTATTAGACTATCTAGCACTATAGACTACAGCCTTAGCATATCTATTATTATTCTGCAGCTTAGTCTTAGAATTATAGTTATATCGCATTTTGCGTTGCTTAGAGCGCATCTATCGTTGTTACATTGTGATTATATTAGACTGCTAAGTGCGTAATTATACGTAGGCGACTGTTAGGCGCTGTACTTTATAGCAGGGCTATTCTGTCGTAACGCAACTACTCTCGCTATCTGTCTAATATGCTCTTTTATAGTCGTTATTTGCAGAGACTAATATAATATAGCTTATTCTCTTATCTCTCTCTTAACTTCTGCATATAGTATCTTATATTTATTGCTTATTAAGGTTATTGCGTCGCAGATGCTGTCTCTAGATAAGCGTTCCTGTATTTGTTGCAGTAGTATTATAATTGCAAAGATATAGCAATTTAGAATTCTGTCGTTAATAGTAGAGTACTGTCGTTCGTCTTAGAGAACTATCGTAGTATAGATAGTCGTTGTTGCTGCTTATGTCTTAATAAGTCGTTGTTTATAGAGATAGAGCGCATGCTGCGCAGCGTCTTCGCAACTCTAGTCTAGCTTATATAATTATCTAGCTAATAACCTGCAGAGATCTTCTGCTTTAATAGCTTAAGATCCTTATTAACTAGGCCTTTGTACTCGTTAGATTTGTTGCGCAGCATTACGCCTGCGTCAGCATTAGCAGGCAACGAGACTTCTGCGTCGTTAAGAAGAGAGAGAATTAAGATTAGCATAGTTTCTACACGCTGTATAGGCAACTAACCTAATAAGTATAAGAGCTTAGTTAATAAGGATCTTAAGCTGTTAAAGTAGGAGATCTCTGCAGGTTTTGTAATGCTAACGCACAGAACAGCGTAGCAGGAAGAGAAGGACGAAGCAGACTTAAGATAAGTTAAGAGAATAGTAATGTTAAGAGCTTTAAAGGGAGTAAGAGTGATCTAGAGAAGGATAGGGAGATAGATTCAGGTATAGAGGATGAGGATAAGGAGGATAAATAAGTAAGACGCAGCAAGGGCATAAGACATAGCTTCTGCTATATCTCTCTATTAACGAAAATTTCAATGCAGGAAGGAGACTTAATATAAGCAATTAACGTTTACTTTAAGATTTATAAATTATGTATAAAGAGCTATTCTTAGTTATTTTATATTTGCTTCTGTTAATACTCTTATAGCGTGCGCAGTAAATCGATGTTAAATGTTAGCGAGTATAGGCAGTTGTATTTATCTCAGTTAATATAGTTGTTAACGTAGTAAGACATAGTAGTATAAGTTGTTAAATTAGGTAGGTCCCTTAGTACTAAGTGCACTAAGCAGATAATCGTGCTTAGGTCGTAAAACTTAAAAGCTTGCAATGTCTAGCGTTTAGAGGCTGCGTTCTAGGCCTATTAACGCATACTTAATATTCTAGTAGTGTTGTTAATCTGTCTATTGTTATTAAATAGCAATACCTTAGAGAATGCTCTAATATATGCTATGTGTTTTCTATCTTTGTCGTAGCAGGTATAGTTAATAATTATAAGTATTAGGTAGAGCTAGGCTACTACTCTACTGTCTGTTACTATTCTAGACTGTCGTCTATTGTCTCTATGCTTAAATTCTTATACTTAAACGTAGTCTCTACGCTAGAGGCCTATCTATTGCTAGTTAGGTGCGCATCTTATAATCTCCTCGTTGCAGTATTTAGAGTCGTTATGTCTCTTGCTAGAGGACTGCTAGCACTTTATAGAAGAGTAAATCTGTACACTTATACAGCTAACCTAAGATAGGTTGATATCTAAATAGTCCTTATCATAAAAAGTAATTAGTTAGCCTGCTGCTGCCTAGCGTTTATTGCAGATAAACACTGCTGCTGCATATGTAAAGTTAGATATTACTATGTTTACAGCAACCTTACTCAGAGGCAATTTTGTTAAATAAGGCTGTATTCCTAGTATTAACTATCTAAGCCTATAGAAGAGAAGAGAGCGTGTTACTCTTATAGAATAAGTGTAATCTTAGATGTTGATAGTAGTAGACAGTTAACTCTATTTAACTACAGTAGCATAGTTAGCTGCTAGTAGTGCTGTCCTCTAAGAATTATATAAGCATATTTGCAGTATATACTCTTTCTTATTTGTTATAGAGTAGAACTATTTTACTATAGTAATATAATGTGCTTCGCTGTTCGCTCTAGTGCATATACTATCTAAAGCTCTATATATGCGTATATCTTGTATAATATGTGTTAACGCGTGCTACTTAGGATAATTAAAGTTCTTCTCTTCTCCTAGCGTTCGCTAATATACTCGAAATTCCTTCTTAAATATATTTATCCTCTCTAGTGCTCCTTAAATATAGGCTAAGGTATCCTCGTCGTAACTCTTATATTGCGCTAGTGTAACTAGGTTGCATACTGTATAAATAAAATGCAGCGCGAAAGGTGCCTTCAATACAAATAATAGAGATATAATAGCTATAAGCTATTGTATAATTGCCTTTTGCTCTGTGCTAGTCTATTAGAAGACTTCTGTAAATGCTCTCTTGTTATTAAAACGCTTTAGGCTAGTACTATATATTACTTAATAGAAGCGCTTATTTAACTAAGTACTACTAGATTCTTGCGTTACTAGTATAGTACTGTTATCCTAGGTCTTTCTGCTGCTAGGATAGATGTCGTCTAATATATCTTATATAAAGTCTAGCATCTTTATTACTAAACCTTTAAGCAGCAAGTGCAATGTATTTGTTGCTAAAGATACGTAAATATTAAAGTTATAGTGCTTCTACCTAAAATAATTAACTAGATATATAAAGTCGTCGTGTTCTTTATTAAGACATCTCTCTTATTATAGCTAAGTGAATTGCTCTGTTCTCTATAGGTAAGATCTATATAAATCCTCTCTGTTATTAGGTGCAACGGTACAACGCGTGCAATAGCAATTTTTCTTTATACTAGTTAAGAGTACTTATTCTTCGTAGTTAGCTAATATTACGCAAATAGTTAGGTAATACTGCCTTATTTGTCCGTCTGCGCATGCAAGTAGTATTCTAGACTTAGCTGCGTTTTCTAGTGCTGTATTAGACAGTAAGCAACAGTGTTCTACTATATAGGCTAATATAGTAGTGCTTGAACTTACGTAACAGAAGCTTGCCTATGCAATAGTAATATACTTAACTCTTAAGAAGGGGATTACGAATCTTAGTTGTAGAAATAAACCTAGCTAGAAGAGTACTAGGTATTAATCTCTAACGTTAGGCTTCGCAGAATAGATTCCTAATTGTGACGTAGACTAGCTATGCTACTACATCTCCTAATATAAGTAAGAGTTATGTTTTGTTAACTAATATAATAATTAGCACGACTATTGCTCTATCTAGTAAGGCTTTGGTTATATATTCTACTACTAGTCTCTAGAATGTAATTTATGATAAACGCGAACAGGATAGTCTATATTGCCTAAGAAGAATTAGCTTAGAGCGTATACTAATTTATCTGCAAATAGGTAATAGCTGATTATAAACGCAATTAGCGACAAGATATTCTAATATACAAAAAAATGTTAGTTAGCCTTAAGTCTAGAAAGACTAGACGTCTTAGCAATGTCCTCCTATATTTAAATATTATCTTGTATACTAGACTGCATTACTAACATTGCTTCTTGCTATTAGCAGCCTAATTAAAATAGTAATCTCATATATAAGTTATGTAATCGTGCGTCTGCAAAGAGGCTATTAACATCTTCTAGCGTGCATTTAATCTATTATAGCTATGCAGTAAATGAAAAGGCAAAGTCTAAACTAAAGGTATTAACGTAATTAGAGCTAGTAAACTTAGTCTAGATTATATTAGAGAAAGTATTATATACTCTTTTGCAGTTACAGACTCTGCTGTTGCTAGTTCCTCTGCTAATCGCTTATTATATGTCTAAAACAGCACTTCTTACGTCTGTATAGATGTTAATAATAGGCTCTTTCGTCTAACAAGGTCGTCCTTTGCGCATATATCTAGTGCATCTAAAATGCTATTAGCTATTGCTAAGTCTGCATTTTTATCCTTCTTAATGTAATTATATACTGTTATAGTAGAGCTTAAGCTATCTGCTGCATATATATGCACCTTCTTATCTTAAGTAGTACTGTATACTTATTGCTTAATAACGTGTACGTTTCGTTTAACTAGAGTATTTCGTAAACATTCTTAGATAGTTCTAGACTCTGTTGCATAAGATATTAGGAATAGCATCTAGCTATGTATTTAGCAAGCCCTGCGTAGGTTTTAGGCTAGAAGCTGCATATCGTACAGAAGCGATCTATGCGCAGAACAGAGAGGAACTATATTATGCAGAAGAGGTATTATTTTATAAATAAGTAAATAGCGTTAGAGTTGTTATTTACGATGTTCTTACGTAGGTTAATAGCTGTGTATAATAAGTTTATTCTACTGTATTGCTAGTTCCTGCTTAGCTCTAGTAGCTAATAGTTGCAGATAGTCGCCTACTATCGTCCTACGCTGCTGAAGACTCTATAACTCTCTCCTATTCTATATACTTACCTCACCTTCTCTCCTAGGTCTAGTTAAGTGACTAGGTTCCTAGATACTAAGCACTACTTTTGCTGCTATAGGTTAAACAGAGAGCGTAATATAGTGCGATTTAATATTACGTAATTCTTATCTCTGCGTATAGGTCCTGCTCTAATTAGCTGCTCTTAGAGTAGGCTTGCTAGCTTCTTCGACGTAGTAGTTGCAGCGATCTAGCTCTCTAGGTAGCAGTACGTTTGCGGCAAGAAGGAGCGCGAAGAGATACTTACTCTGCTGTTAATTTTTTTTTTGCTTGCCTCTTAGCAGCTCTATGCTAGTGCCAGCGGGCATATAAATCTTGCTTATTTTTCTCTCTTCTTTCTTCTCTCTAATTATTAGGCTACTTGCAGATAGACCTGCAACTCTATATCCTCTCTAATACTTAGCGACTAGGACTCGTGCTAGTAGTAGAGAAGGATAGTAAGAGATAGTGCTGCACTGCCTTAGACTAACAAAGACGACAACTTCTACTATCAACGTAAGTAATATTATAGTTAAGATTACTCTAACTCTAACTCTAGATAGCAGCTAATAGTCTCTAAGAGCGCACTAAAAAGTGTTTACAGAGAAACCTAGATATATTTAGTGCTATAAGATATCTTATCTAGTTTTAGAAAAGGTTTTAAACATATCTAAGTTACCTCTTTACTGTTCTCGTTCAGCAAAGGCAGACAGGAATTTTGCTAGGGCTTAGTAGTAATCTGAAATATATTATTTTATTAGAGTTGCTACTAAGAGCTTTACTATAGTTTAGTGCTTACTATACCTATAATCTACCCTGCTTAACTAGCCTAGCAAAGCTAAAGGAATGCCCTCTACGCGCCGTCCTCTTAGGTATTTAGCGCCTAGGAGTTATAATAGCAGAGGAGGACTATAAGAGATAGTGCTGCACTGCTCCTAACTAGCGAAGCTCTTAGATTACATACAACTTCTACGCAACATTATGCTTAAAAGGTACTCTAACTCTAACTTTAAATAATAGCTAGATAGAGCAATAAATGTGTAATTTAATGCCTACTAGCTTAGCAAAGCTAGACTTATAACCTCTACGCACCGTCCTCTTAGGTACCTAGCGCCCGGGAGTTATAATAGCAGAGGAGGACTGTAAGAGACAGTGCTGCACTGCTCTAGACTAGCAAGGCCCTTAGATTACACATAACTTCTACGCAATATTATGCTTAAAAGGTACTCTAACTCTAACTTTAAATAATAGCTAAATAGAGTAACAAATATGTAATTCAATGCCTACTAGCCTAATAAAGCTAGACTTATGACCTCTACGCACTGTCCTCTTAGGTACCTAGCGCCTAGAAGTTATAATAGTAGAGAAGGACTATAAGAGACAGTGCTGCACTGCCTTAGACTAACGAGGCCCTTAGATCCTATATAACTTCTACGCAACATTATGCTTAAAATATACTCTAACTCTAACTTTAAATAACGGCTAGACAGAGTAACAAATGTGTAATTTAATGCCTACTAGCCTAATAAAGCTAGACTTATAGACCTTAAGCGATATATTCTCTAACACCTAGCGCCTAGGAAGATAGAGATAGCGAGAGACAGTGCTGCACTGCCTTAGACTAACGAAGACAACGACTACCACACTATATCTAAATAATATTATGCTTAAAGCTGCTCTAAACTTAACTTTAGATAACTGCAGAACAAAGTAATTACTCTATAGTTTAATGCATACTAGCCTAACAAAGTCAGACTAATACCTTCTACGCAATATCCTTCTAGTGTTCTACGCGCAGAGCTTATAATAGTAGAGAGAGATAGTAAGAGACAGTGTTGCACTGCTCTACGATCTAACGAAGATAACAACTACTACACTATATCTAAATAATATTATGCTTAAAGCTGCTCTGACTCTAACTTTAGACAACTGCAGGATAAACTAATTACTCTATAGTTTAATGCACGCCGGCCTAAGAAAGTTAGACTAATACTCTTCTACGCAGCATTCTCTTAGTGCTCTGCGCGCAGAGCCTATAGCAGGCAGAGAACAGTAAGAGACAGTGCTGCACTATCTTAGGAAATATAGACAGCTACTAGGCTGTAGCAATTAGCCTGTTTAATACGATTAAGTTCTGCTAGACTAAGGCATGCCTGCTATGCAGAGCGGCTCTTAAGTTAAAACATTATTATTTACACAACTTCGCCTTAACCTTAACCTACTACCTATCTATACTTACGCTAAAGTTTCTTTAATTTAATTGCTTTCTATAACCTTCTTACTGCAACTGTCCCGCGCATACGCGTACTTTTCTAAGTAACATCTATACCTAACTGCGTGTCTATAGCAGCCGTCTATACTTATAACACTACCTCTGCCTGCTTACTACTGCAAGGCTGAGCTTAAGATAGGCTAAGTAACCTAAGAGGATAATATAGTTTATAGTATAGCTGCTACTACTATAAGGTGCTAGGCATAATATCAAATCTTAGGCAGCAGAGACTAACGGCATCTTATAAGAGAATTAGAGGCGAGGCATAGTCTCTTAAACCTTAGCGTTCACAATCTAGTAGAGAAGTTTGCTAGATATGTCTTAAGCTAGGTTTAAGAAAAGAAGATTTAAGACTAAAACTCTAACTTAAACATTAGGTAAGTCTGTGTACGCAGTTTTTAAATGTTTAGCTAGCAGTAGCAACCTATCTATAACTATGAGATGCGCAAACTCCTCTAGTCTTTTGCGAAGCAGCAGCTGCAATTATCTGTTATATAATAGTAACTGAATTGCAGCACTTTAGCAATGAAGTTAAGACTAAGAATCCTCGTAATACGCTAACGCTGATACTATCTAAGACAGCATAACTATAGTCTTTGTCTATTATGTCTAATACGTCTACAGCATTAATAGCTAACAAATAAGGCTTTATATTACTTACTAGGCTGTTTTTACTAGCTAACGCGAACGTAGTTAGTCTGATCTCTATCTACTAAGCGGTACTCTTAATAGAGCTGATAATAATAGATCGTTAGACATAGGTAGAGAAGTGAAGACTTTAACATTAGAATCTAGCGCATTAAGTATAATGTCTCTATAATTTTTTTTTTAGCGTGCAAGCTCTCTAATTTATACAAAGTAGGTATATCTCTAGTAATAGACACGTTAATAGTAACGCCTATTGAGAATAACGATAATTTGCTAAACACTATTAACTCGCATATTAAATTAAGAAAAGCTTAAAGAAGTAATGCTATTATGCTAGACAATAAAATTACTAAGTATTCCTAGTGCAGGTAGAACAGAAAAAACTTAAACTAATATATACTCTACTAACATTTATATGCAGTACAATTCTATCTTAACGAACTACCTAAATAGCTCTTACTATCTAAGAAGAGAGTCTAATAATTTCTTATTCTACTAGATAAATACTCTAAGAAGCACCTTAAGGTCTGCGAAGCAGACGCATTAAAGCAGGTAGATATAAACGTAAGAGAAGAAGGAAATAAGAATCGCAGCAGCCTATATTACTCTAATAGTAACAGCGACACTGCTACTAGGAAAATAAGGATAAAGGCCTACGCTTAATTAATTAAAAGACAGAGGTTAGAATTAGAAGCGCAGCTTAGGAAAGCAAGCGAAGAAGAAGAGTTAGCTAAAACTAAAAAAGAGAAGAGAGAGAAAGAAGCCTAAGAGCGCGAGGCTAGGTTAGATAGCCTGCTAGATAGCGACGACTACTGCTTAGACAGCAGCCTAGATATTAACTCTAAGGATAACTTAGAGGACGAGGAGGCAATAACAGCAAAGGACCTTGCTAGAAGAATAAAAGAAAAAGCTTAAAGCTTTATTAAACGCTAAGTACGTCTACTGTAGAAGACAGTTAACTACTATTTACCCTACTAATAAATAAATTAGAATAAGAGACAGTCTCTCTACAAGAGTAGAGATAGTAATAGAATACTACACTCTAGAAGAGTAGACTTTAGCTGCAGTATTCTTTAGCATTTTAATTAATAACCTCTAGAATAAGCGCATAATAAAGCTACTAGCACGTTAGAAGAGTTATTACGACTCTACTCTATACTAGCTTATAGGCGCATACATCCTCTACTTTAAAGAGTTGTTATCTAATAACAGTAGGATCTTTGCTAGCATTATAAGCATAACTAGGACGCGAGTAATAGTGCTTTTAGCTATTATAGGATACGTTCACTTTAAGAACTAGATAGAAGTGCAAAATGCCTAAGCAGAAGGGTCCTTATCCTTTAACGCTAGACCTTAATAAGCAGCTATAATAATAACTAGTTAGAGCATGCAGCTAATGCCTAGAAGAATAAGGTAGTTGCAATAGATCCTGCAAACTCTATATTATGCAACCTAAGCAATCTGCTAGTCGTAAGGTTCTGTATCTTTAGTAACTCTGCTCTAGAGAACATAGGTATACTAACGAATAAGAAGGTAGTAGAGATGCAAACTAATACTGCTACTGCTCTTGCTAATAAGCTCGCTGCTGTTAATAAGTTAGTTAGACTACAGACCTTTATACTAAAGATCCTAGAGCACGTAGAAATAGTTTACTAGATAATAGCAGAGGCAAATAGTGCCTGCTATGCACTCTAAGGCTACGAAGCACTGTTCAGCACTATTAGCAGCACAGTTTGCATTAGTCTGTAGCTTTAGAAAGGTAGATAGGCATGTGTTTAGGGCTAACAATACTATAAGCGTTACAGCATAGCAAATAATTACGCGCAAAGGCATTCTTTAGGTAGAAATAAATGCAATACTACTTCCTAGTTATATTACTATATAGGGGCAGACTATATTTAATAAATTCTATAATTGCAAGTTAGAGGGCATAATTATAGCTAAGTTTTACAAGGATCTTCAAAAGTATAACTAAGGATACTAATAGAAAGTATAGGCTCTATCTAGAACGCAGCAGCGCAGTAGACAAAGTAATAGGCAAATATACCTACAAGACGTATAATAGAGTCTACGCGTTAACTGCGAAGACCTTATCTCCTTAGTATTCTTAAACTTCAGATATTAACAGCCTAGTAATAAATAGACAATAGCGCAACGTAGTCGCTAATATAAGGTACAGCGCAGACTAATTTAAGGCGTTAGATAGTGTAAGGAACTAACTGCAAAAGAAGCAAAGAATATGCTAAGGTTTGCGTAGAAAAGGATATTAAAGACAAGCGACTAATAGGCTAATCTAATATCTGTTATTAAGAGCAAGTTCTTTACTTCCTTCTAAGGCTGCAAACTACTAAGGTTCCTTAGCACAGTAGAAGACGCTAAGTAACAGTGTAGATAGGTCTTCTTGCGAGAAGGCCTTAGATCTATAGCAATTAGCTTAAAACAAATCTTTAAACGCTCTAGAACTGAAGCAATTGCAGCTTATCTTTTGCCTGCTAAATTAAGAGCAGCCTAATTTAAGGCGATTAGCTGCTATGTTATTCGCGTAACAGCGAAAAGCGCGGAGGATATATTTAACTATCTAGGTAATGAAAACTGCTATACAGCAAATCTAGATATCTTGCTTAAAGCGAGCGCAGAGTTCAAATATATTAAGAGTATATGTAAGACTCTTAGTACCTTATAGCTACGACACTAAACCTAGAGCTCTGCTACTAAAGAGGACGGGAAAGTAGCTAAGACGCTACTACTGCTAAAGAAAATCTATCCTAATACTCTTATATTGTCGTATAAACCAGTCGTGCAGGCAGTAATGTAGTTAGGCTTAAGAAAGAAGTTTTGTAACAAGAATATCTTAGTTATGCTAGGAGGTATAACATAGCAAGATATTAACCGTAAGCCTGCTAAATAGAGAGATCTAGTTAGACCTTAGATTATAGTCGCTTTAATAGCATTCGTAGAGGCAACTATACTAATAGAAGCTACGCACGTCGTTATTATAGGGCTGCAAGATAGATAGAACACACTAGACTAATTTATGTTCTAAGAGTATTAACTTAGTTAGCTAGGAGACTATAGTTAAGGCCTAAGCAAGCAGAGTATAAAAATAATTTCGCAGAATAGACTATAGAGTACAGGATCTAAGGTCGTGAATCTGCGCGTAGACTAGCAGCAATTTAAGCCTATTTCTATGAATTTAGAAGCGCTTCCCTAAGATCCGGCGCACTAACAGAGATAGTTCTTAACAGTGCTTAACGGTGCTTAATAGTAGCTAGCTGTATGAAACGCAGGACTAGCACAGTAATAGAATAATGCTCATGTTATAAATAATATTAATAAAGCTCTTTCTAGTAATATGATATATACTTTCTTTATTATCTACTTATAGTGCGTATCCTCGCTGGTAATAACGAGATAATAGAACTTATAACTATTATCGCGAAGCCTTAGCGCCTAGAAAGTGTCCTTGCGCTAGTCGTGCTCTTCTGCGCTATAGTCCTACTTCTTATCTTATATAAAATAGAGAGCTTGCTTCTAATGCAGATACAGCTCTATCTTAATGTAACTAGATAGCTCTCGCGTAGGTACTTTATCTAATTTACTAATAACTATATTGAAAACGTTAGCAACGTTAGCCTAGATCTTATTAATGCTTCGCAAGACGTAGATACTGCCTAGTTCTCTAGGTATTAGCTCTTGCTAAGTAAACTAATTAGTCTAAAAGCTAGGATCTATTGCTTAGATCTGTGTAAGAGAGTTGCTATCTTGTAGGTTGTAGTAGTCGTAGCGCTAGAGCTTAAAAATAGGTCGTAGCAGCTGAATGTTCTTACCTTTATAGAACTTACTAATATTATAAGCTCACTTCTGCTTACAGTATAACTAGAGCGTTATGCTAATAAGCTCTAAGAAGAGTGAGCCTAGAGGACTCTCGCCAGCTTATTTTTGTTGAATATTAGTCTAAGCTATCTATATTAGTCTATTAGCCTTCGCTCTATCTATTAATAGACACAATCTAGTTAACGACTTTATATTAACTCTACTGAATTCTCTACTAGTAGGATTAGTAACTATGATATTGAGATTGTTACAATTGTTTCTAGCTTAACAGAATAAGACCTTAATTTAGCCTTGCTAACTACTATTGCTAAGGTACTTCTTTAAGTTAGGATAAGAAACAGTGTAAGCCTAGACGTAGGTATGCTTAACTTTGCTAACACATATAAGCTCCTCTATATTGTCTCTAACTAACTAAACATTATTATTATTGCCTAAATCTGCGTTAGACTAGTTATTATGCATTAGAGGTAGAGTGTTTACTTATTATTAAGTTAATTAACAGTCCTGTCTGCAAGGGTGCTTAACTACTTGTCTTTTATAACTTAAGACTGCTGCTACTATTAAATCCTTAGCGATGCGTAGACTTTTTGCAGTCTTTATTAGTCTTAATTTGCTTTGCTAGTAAAGCTGTGCGCTCCTAGACGTTATGCAACTGCTTAATAAGTAAGATTTAGCTAGCGATAATAGGATCAGTACGCCTGCAGTTAAGGTCGCTACTAGATAATATAGAGCGTTTTAATGCAAGTGATTACAGGTTAAGTAGAGCAGTTAGGCTAAATTATAGAGTAGATATAACATTATTATTGTTATTATTAACGGAGTCTGCGTTACCTAGCAAATTGCTCGTTAGCTCTACGTTTCCTATAGCATTGAAAGCAACACTAGGCACGAAATTAAGGTCTATAATGCTGACCTCAGTAGAGAGGCTAGATTAAGCATCTGCCTGCTTGTATAGTACTATAGACAGGTTAATTAGTGTTCTTATACGCGAGCTATTAGTTATATAAGGTTAGGAATAAAAGCTTCTATAGCGTAGGAAAAGTAGAGATAATATAGACGATATATTGCTAACCTTAGCGGGGAGGCTGGTTTAAGCAGCTGCCTACTCATACAGAACTATAGATAGGTTAATTAGTGTTCTTGCACGCAGGCTGTTAGCTATGTAAGGTTAGGAATGAAAGCTTCTATAGCGTAGAAAACGCAGAGATAACGTAGATAACTTTAGTTCTTGCCTCTTGCAGAAAATAGAGCAGAAGAGAATTAGGCAAAGAAAGAGAGATTATGTACCTCTTTTACGTGCCCCTTACAGGTTAAGTAATAGCGCTAGATTTATGCTGTAAGAAATGCAGATATAGTTATTGCATGTTAGAGGCGCTTTGAAACACGTGCTTAGTTAATTACAATCTAAATATCTTTATAACACGTTAACGTTGTACTAGACGACTTCTCGTATTTAATATTAAACGCTAAGCAATAGTACTGCTTATTGCTATATTATGTAAGTAAGAGTGAACTTAAACAGCGCAGCAGTGTGTATAGATAAAGTAAGTAGCTAGAAAGAAGAGTTAACAGTTTAAAGACGGTTAAGTCGCATACAAGACTATCCTCTTAATAGTTCTAATAAGTTTATTAACATTATCCTAGGAGTTAAATATAATACGTAGCAGTTATGACGCCTAATGCCTTAAGTTAAGTTACAGAAAATACTAGGTTATTGTAGTTTCTAGGTAAGATAGTGCTCGCGAGGCGTACGTACAGACGTAGTCTACACTAACGCTCTATTAGCGCACGTCTCCTATAGCAAACCTCTATCTCTCCCTTCTAACGAAGCAACGATGCTTTCTTAACATCGCGTATCGCCTCTACTGCTACACAGTATAAAAATAGCATAATGTAATATTCTTTATCTCTTATAATGCTGACGTGTTCCTCTAAGATAACATCTGCGTAGATTCCGGCTCTAATTAAACTATTATAATACTACTAAGCTCCTCTTTATAACGCATAGTTGCTAGCTCCCCTCTAATTGCGTAAACTAACCTAATATATATAATATTGCTACTAAGACTGCAGTGTCTAAGTTATAGTATAACGCCTAAGCTTAAAGTTGCTCTATTGCCTGCTCCTAGCAGTTGCAGGATAAAGCAATGAATCTGTAGTTTAATGCCTACTAGCCTAATAAAGCCGAACTTATAACCTCTACGCACCGTCCTCTTGGGTATCTAGCGCCTAGGAGTTATAATAGCAGAGGAGGACTGTAAGAGACAGTGCTGCACCGCTTCTAACTAATGAGGCCCTTAGATTACACACAACTTCTACGCAATATTATGCTTAAAAGGTACTTAGACTCTAACTTTAAATAATAGCTAGACAGAGCAACAAATGTATAATTTAATGCCTACTAGCCTAGCAAAGCTAGACTCGTGCCCTCTACGCGCTGTTCTCTTAAGTATCTAGCGCCCGGGAGTCATAATAGCAGAGGAGGACTGTAAAGGACAGTGCTACACTACTTCTAACTAACGAGGCTCTTAGATCTTACATAACTTCTAAGCAATATTATGCTTAAAATATACTCTAACTCTAACTTTAAACGACGGCTAGATAGAGTAATAAATATGTGATTTAATGCCCTCTAGCCTAATAAAGCTAGACTTATAATCCTTAAGCGACATACTCTCTAATACCTAGCGCCTAGGACTCGCAGTAGCAGATAGAGACAGCGAGAGATAGTACTGCACCGCTCCGGACTAATAAGGCTCTTAGATCTTATATAACTTCTACGCAATATTATGCTTAAAAGGTACTTAGACTCTAACTTTAAACGACGGCTAGACAGAGTAACAAATGTGTGATTTAATGCCTACTAGCCTAACGAAGCTAAACTTATAACCTCTAAGCAATATACTCTCTAATACCTAGCGCCTAGGACTTGCAGTAGCAGATAGAGACGGCGAGGGATAATGCTGCACTGCTCTAGACTAACGAAGACAACGACTATTACACTATATCTAAATAACATTAAGCTTAAAGCTGCTCTAACTCTAACTCCAGATAACTGCAGGATAAACTAATTACTCTATAGTTTAATGCACACCGGCCTAACAAAGTTAGACTAATACTCTCTACGCAATATCCTCCTAGTGACTCTGCGCGCAGGACTCGCAGCAGTAAGAGAGAGAAGAATAGTAAGAGACAGTAAGAGACGGTGCTGCACTGCCTTAGACTAACGAAGATAACGACTACTACACTGCATCTAAATAATATTAAGCTTAAAGCTGCTCTAACTCTAACTCTAGACAACTGCAGGATAAACTAATTACTCTATAGTTTAATACACACTAGCTTAACAAAGCTAAACTAATATCCCTCTACGCAGTATCCTCTTAATGCTCTGTGCGCAGGGCCCGTAGTAAGCAGAGGATAGTAAGAGACAGTGCTGCACTATCCTAGGAAATCTTAACAGTTACTAGACTGCAGCAAGCAACCTGTTTAGCATAATTAAGTTCTGCTAGACTAAAGCATGCCTGCTATGCAGAGTAGCTCTTAAGTTAAAATATTATTATTGCTTAACTTTACACTTACTCTTACCTATTATTCTACCTGCATCTAGCATATTTGCCTAGTGCATATAAACGCAACGCAACTAACAACCTTTTTAGCTATATAATAATATTATGTTTTCTGTAAGCTCTGCGCATTAAAGCCTAAGCTCTTTATATATTACGCTGCAATTTCTTTTTATCGTTATTTTGTCTACTAACACGTTTTGCTATATTGCTACTGTTACAGCAACGCGCTTCTTAAATCTATAATGCGCTTCTTACGTTAATAATGCGCTTCCTATATTAACAACCTACGACTGCGCTTAAACTCTCTATAGTTAGTAAGCGTACCTTTCTAAGCGACATCTATATATTAATACGCACTTTTAGTAACAGTCTAACGATTACATATAGTTGCTAACTGTCTTCTACTCTAGGCGCAAAGCTATTATAGCTAGACGTAACAGCGACGATAACAGCAATACAGAATAGGCGCCGCTAAAGCAACTAGAGTAGTATAAGAGTAAGGCTAATATAATAAGCTCCAACAGCATGTTATAAATAAATATAAGAGAAGAATATAGAATTACGACCTTAGAGGTTGTTGAACTTATAGAGGACCTTATAAGCTATATTAAGAAAAAGGACCTACTTAAGAAGATTTAATTAGAAAAGAGCTAATTGCAGCTTCTAAAGAGCTTGCGTTTACTAACGTTAAAGGACTAGCTTGCAGTAGCTAAATGTATATAGCTGCAAAATGCGTAAATATCTAAAGTCTTCTATAAGGCTGCAGCTAAAACTATCTAAATAATAATGCTAGCTAAGGTGCGTTAGTACAGCGCTAAGGTTAAGACAGAGGACTTAAGCAATACGCTAACGCTGACACTATCTAAGACAGCGCAGCGATAGTCTTTGTCTATCGTGTCTAATAGGTCTATAGCGTTAATAACTAATAAGTTTAGCGTTGCATTAGCTGTACTAAGCTAGCTATCTTAAATAACGCTAATGTTGCGCTTAGTAGACGCTGTGCATTACTCTATCGTTAAATAATTCTCTATATTTAGGCTAATAACGAAGGAAAGCTAGCAGAAATTAGAGGAGAACTACTTTAAGATTAGAGCCTAGCACCTTAAGTACGATGCTCTTATCTAGCATTTATTATTACCTAAGTACTCTAATTAATACTAAGCAGGCACCTCTTAGGTTATAGATGCATTAACGATAACGCTTATTAAGGATAACGACGACTTGCTAGGCACTATTAACTCTTATATTAAGTTAAGGAGGCTTAGAGCAGTAATGCTATTATGCTAGACAACGAAACTGCTAGGCAATTCTAATAAAGGTATAGCACGAACTCTTAAAACTAAAATATACACTACTAATATCTATATGCAGTAACATTCTAACCTAACGAACTACTAGAACAGCTCTTACTACTAGAACAGCTCTTACTACCTAAGAAGAGAGGCTAATATTCTAAACTTATACTAGACAGACCTCCTCTTAAGCGCTGTAAGACTAAGGCAGCAGACAGCAGACATGCAAAAGCAAGCAGAGAAAGAACTAAGAAAGATAAAGATTTAGAGGACTCTGATCACTAGCAGCGACGTCTCGCGCCTACGCAGAAGAGACAGAGCAGCAGCCTGCGCTTAATTAGCTAAAAGAAAGCAGTTAGAAAAGGAAGCGCAGCTTAAGAAAACTAGAGACGAAGAGAAGCTAGCTAAGGCTAAAAAAGAGAAAGAGAAGAAAGAAGCTTAGAAGCGCAAGACTTAGCTAGATAGCCTGCTAGACAGCAACGACTACTGCTTAGATAGCAGCTTACACATTAACCTTAAGGATAACTTAGAGGACGAGAAGGCAACGATAGCAAAGGACCTTGCTAGAGAATAAAAGAAAAGGCTTAAAGCCTTATTAAACGCTAAGTAAGTCTACTGTAGAAGATAGTTAACTACTGTTTACTCTGCTAATAAACAAACTAGAACGAGAGACAGTCTCTCTACAAGAGTAGAGATAGCAATAGAATACTGCACTCTAGAAGAGTAGACTTTAGCTGCAGTATTCTTTGGCGTTTTAATTAATAACCTTTAGAAGCAAGCGCATAATAAAGCTACTAGCATGTTAGAGGGTTAGTTATAACTTTACTCTATACTAGCTTACAGACGTATATATCCTCTACTTCAAAGAGTTATTATCTAATAATAGCAGGATCTTTGCTAATGCTATAGGCATAGGCAAAACGCAAGCAATAGTGCTCGCTGTTCTTATAGAATACGTTTACTTTAAGAACTAGATAGAAGTGCAAAATGCGCGAGCAGAAGGCAACGTAATAGAATATAACGCAGTTAATGATAATAATAAGCTATGTCTTACTAAAGGCGAGAAGAACGTTCTACTGCGCGTGCGAAAGGAGCTTCTCCTTTAACGCTAAACCTTAATAAGCAGCTATAATAATAACTAGTTAGAGGCGAGCAGCTAATACCTAGAAGAATAAGGTAGTTGCAATAGATCTTGCAAACTCTACGTAGTGCGACTTAAGCAATCTGCTAGCCTTACAGTTCTGCTTCTTTAATAACTCTCTCCTAGAGAACATAGGCAGACTAACGAAAGAGGAAGTAATAGAGATATAAATTAATACTACTAACGCTATCTCTAAAGCGCTTGCTGCTGCTAATAAGTTAGTTGCTTTATAGAGCTACGTGCTAGGAGGCGTAGATTATTAAAAAACAGTCTACTAGATAATACTAGAAGCGAACACGCCTGCTGTGCACTCTAAGGCTACGAAGCACTATCTAGCACTGTTAGTAGCATAGTTTATAATAGTCTGCAGCTTTAGAAAGGTAGATAAGCATGTGTTTAGAGCTTACAATACTATAAGCGTTACAGCACAGCAAACGATTATACGCAAAGGCAGCTCTTATGTAGAAAAGAGGGCAATACTGCTTCCTAGTTATATTACTGTATAGAGGCAGACTATATTTGATGAATTCTATAATTGCAAGTTAGAGGGCATAATTATAGCTAAGTTTTACTAGAATATTTAAAGCTATAACTACAGATACTAATAGAAAGCATAGGCTCTGTCTGAAACGCCTATAGAATAAGGACTGAATAAGATCTTAATCTTCGTATTGCTAGCACTTATTAGCCTTTAAAATAGGAAAGAGGTCTCTAACTAGTTTAACGCTACTAATAAGAGAGACTCTGTAACTAGCAATTGCATCTATAAGATAGAAGATACAGTCTACTAGTTAATTGCAGAGACACTATCTTATAAGACTCGCTAAAACACAGCTCTTAATAGCCTAGCAATAGCTAAATAATAGCGTAATATAATTGCTAATGTAAAGCATAACGCAAGCGAACATAAGTCGTCTTATAAGTATAAAGAACTTATATCTTAAGAAGCAGCAGTAGCGCAGAGGTTTATGTTAAAAAGAATATTAAAGACGCGCGATCTGTAGGGCAAACTAATATCTAGCATTAAGGGCGACTTCCTGCCTTACTTCTAAAGCTGCCTATGTCTAGATTTCCTTAGCATAGTATAAAACGCTAAGCAATAATGCAGAGATATTCTAGAAAAAGAAGGCCTTAATAAATTAGAAGCTAGCAGACGTGTGATCTTTAACTGCTTTAAGATGTAGGTAATAGCATCTTACCCTGCGCTTGCTACTCTAAAGGCAGCATAGTTTAAAATATATAGCAGCTGCAAAGTTAAACGCTTTACGTTAAACAGCGTGAAGGACCTCTTTACTAACCTAAGCAAGGACTATTTCCTAGTACGAGAGGCGCGTGCTATAACTAAAAGCAGCCTAAAGTTTTAAAACCTATTAAATTTATGCTCTGAGGTTAAAATTCTAGGAATGCTAAGCTAGATATAGAGCATTGCAGCAGAAGATGCAGCGAAAGCAGCTAATACACTACTACTGCTAAAGGAAGTCTGCGCTAAAATCCTTATAGAGTTATATAAACTAATCGTGCAGGCAGTGACGTAGCTAGGCTTAAGAGAGAAGTTTAGTAATAAGAGCATCTTAGTTATGCAGGGAGGTATGACACAGCACGAAATTAACCTTAAGCTTGCTAAATAGAGGAATCTAGATAGGCCTTAGATTATAGTGGCTTTAATAGCATTTGCAGAGGCAATTATACTAACAGAAGCTACGCACGTCGTTATTATAGAGCTGTAAGATAGGCAGAACACATAGAATTAATTTATGTTCTAAGTGTACTAACTTAGCTAGTTAGCAGAAATGTGTGTCGGCATTGTCTATTTTAACCTAGATAGTAAACTGGAACTTAAAGTACTAGGTAAGCAGGACGTTAAAACAACTTCCTAAGATAAACTATAAGGTAGAGGATTGACGGTTACGGATTAACGCATAGACTAGCATTAAACTAAACTAATTATTATAAGTTTAGAAGCACTCTGCTAAGGTCTAGCGCACTGCTAGGAAAGGTGCTTAACAGTGCTTAACAGTGCTTAACAGTGCTTAATAGTAGATAACTGTATAGAATGCAGGACTAGCATAGTAATAGAATAATTCTTATGTTACTAATAATCCTAATAAAGCTCTTTCTAGTAATATTTATGATGTCTAGTTATAATGCAGAAAGAAGTAAATATGTAGTAAGATACTAAGGAAAGTATATTAAAGAAGTAAACTTCAATAGCGCAGGTAGGAAGATAGAGTAGGTAGAGAGAAAGAAAATATAATAGTTAAAGATAGTAAAGTTGCGTGCTAGACCGTTGCGTTGATAGTTCTGATAATTCTAACAGTACTGACTATTTTAACGAAGTTTTGTTTTAAAGTATATTTGATAACAAACATAAATTCCTTGAATTAATTAACTCGCTAGCGACACAGTCAATTCTACAGTATTAATAGAAATAAATATTCGACAGATTTTTAGTTTTCCTAACGTCTGCGTAACAGCAGGTAGATACTTATTTCTTAATTATTTTCTAGCGCTTTGCCTTATTATCTCTAGCTTATTCTCTAAGTATGCAGAGTTTATAGATCTATTATACTTAGATTAGAAGTAGTTATTTGCTGCAATTGCTAGCGTACTTAACTAAGTAACTTATTTGCTTTATCTAGAGTATTTAAGTTAAGTTCTCTAGGTTAAGTAGTAGAGTAGGTAATATGCTATAGTATTACTCTCTATAATCTAATCTAATTACTAGAGCAAGATAGGCTAGCTCTACTAGCTAGATATATCTGCTATTAGCTATTTCTTTCTATACTTTAAGCATTATGCTTAAAGTTTCTCTCTATATTACTTAGCTTAGGTGTAGATTCTAGAGTTATAAGCTAATTTTAATCTTTTAGAGATCTTACGTAAATTCTTAGTTAATTGCTAGCTATGCTATTATCTTACGCAGTTTCTTCTTATATAACTCTCTAATTATTTAGTTAGCTAGCTATCTAATTAGTTTATATACTTAGTTTATCTCTAAGATTACTCTTAGTATCTCTTCTAACCTTATTAGTTTGCTGCTCTTCTAGGTATAATCTATCTTTAATTTAAAGACTTAGATTATCTAGCTTACTATTATGCAGGATATTAGCAATCTTAATAGCTAATTTCTTTTCTATATTCTTATTATTCTTTTCTTAAAAGAAATAACTTTTATTAAACCTAATATTGCAAGTTATAATAACCTAGTTAAGCAAAGAGATCTATATCCTATAGATATTTAAGGCTTAATAGCCTACTAAGTATCTAATATAACTCTTAGAATTAGTTTTAAAAAACCTATATCTTATACTAGCTGCCTAATCTAAATTTAATAGATAGGCTTAATAGCTATACGCATATATACTACTCTAATCTAGGCGTAGATTAGCTATTCTTAATTAAATAACTGCTAGTTCGTAGTACCTAAAGTATTATTAAAACTAGAAATTAAGAACTTTATTTAGTAATTAATATCTATACATTGCTATTAGGCTTATTCTATAAAGCTAAGCAGCTATATCTAGTATCTCTAGCTAAAGCTTATTAGGTAGATCTCGCAGCGTTATACGCATTTTTATTACTTTTATAATTATTTTCTATCCTATACGCTTAGCTAAGCTATTTAGCTTATAAGTATAAGACAGAGTAGCTTTAATAGCAATTCTATTTTTATCTACCTATTTCTTAAATCTTAATTATTCTCTCTATAGTTACGTTATCTAATTACTATCTTAGTATATCTCTATAATTAAAAAGTTATATTTTATTCTTACTCTCTAGTAGTATCTTTTAATAACTTTTATAATCTTAAGTAGTAACTTTAATAGAAGATTATTATTCTTAATCTTTCTAGAATAATTATTCTTTATTAGTAATAACTATTGCTCTTCTAATTATTCTAAATACATATTAAATAGGTTCTATAAGATCTAATAGAAGAGTTAAGATAATTTCTCTTTTAGTCTTCTTAAGATTATCTATAAGGCGTATACTGTTGCATAATATTTATAATTAATTCTTCTAATACTAGTAATTTTAACATTTTATATATATTTAGTTAGAGCCTATAGTGCCTTCTATCTAAGATAACCTAATTATTAGTGCTATATTTGCTTATTACTACTTCTATTTTGCAGATAATATAATCTTAGTATAGCTTTTATAATAGTAGAGACTAGAGAATAGAAAGACTTAATTAATTCTAAGAAGTTAAGATTATACTTCCTAATAAGCGTGTAGAGCAACTTATTCTTAGATAAGTTACTATATTAGAGCGTTTAATCCTAACTAGTATACTAGACGTTTTCTTAATCTTAAAGTCTTGCTTCTAAGATAATATTAAGATAGAAACCTTTAATAACCTTTATGTTAGTAAGTATAAGATCTACTATATAAGGCTTATTTAGTCTAATTATTAGATTTCTTATAATTTAAGTACTAATACTATTACTAGATAAGTATTAGGTTCTTGCTTTAACGCACTCTCTATTTATAGCCTTAATAAACGTTCTCTTTTTAATTAGACTATAATTATTTACTAGATAGATGCACGCTCTACTATTAAGAATTATAAATTAGTATAGTAGGTGCTAATTAAAAGTAGTACTATAGACCTCTAGTAACTCTTTTATAAAGAAAGTTAGATTAATTAAGCTTGCTTAAATAGTAATAGAGTAATCTTTATCTAATCTTTTCTTTCTTAGAGTAGTAAACTAACCTAACTTCTTAATCTATTTGCAGAGATCTTGCTATTTAGGCTTATTATACTATTCTAAGATCTTTTTCTTATCTATATTATTAAGCTTAATATAGATTGCTAGAGGCTAATCCTGTTACTGCTATTTAAAGCTTAAGATAGGTAATTAGTTTCTAATAATAAAACTTATCTAATTAGAGCTTTTATAGGTGAGACCTAATGCATAGGTATACTTTTAGGCCTTTTTTAGTTTTTCTAGTTAAGCTGCTTTAAGCAGTTTGCCTATTTAGAGTTAATACTGCAAAGATTAATAGTCTCTTTCTTTTTTAGCGTTTCTAGATTACTTACTTAGCATAGCATTAAATACTATAGTAATATTATCTAATATTAGATTATTCTTTCTTAGAGATGCCTTTTTTATAACTTCTGCTCGTTTCTATTAGGCCTATTCTAGAGCGTATTTTGCTATAATTGCCTTAAGAAAGTTAGTAAGAGGTAATAGTCTCTTTAACCTCTAGAACGTTGTACGTCTAAGCTTAGGCATAGAGAGTTTACTATTTATTAAACTACTTCTCTAGCTTAATTCTGCTATACTTAGCTTTATTTAGATAAGCTTAGTACTTCTATCTAATTTAATTCTAAGTCGTAGCCTTACTTAGAGCTAGCTAACCTTTAAGCAGTTTAAGTTGTAATTAGAGGCTTAAGTTATCTATTTAGAAAAGCTTAATTTAGATAGGCTTAAGAAAGTCTAGTAAGACTATTTTTATAATCTAGTCTTAAAGATTTATAAGTATAGCAGCTTTTTAAGACTATTTAGCAGTAAGAACTTTCTATTATTAGACTCTCTTATTATAGTTAGCTAACAAAACTTTATAAGCTTTAATATCCTTTAATATATTCTTATAAAGGAACTTTTTATAATTAGCTTTCGCTTTATTAGTAGCTCTAGCAGAAGGATCCGTTTAGCTTAACTAGCTTAGTAGATAATTCTAGGTATAGAGGAGCATTATTAAGAAGATTAGGTTGCAATAGGCTATCTAAATTAACATAGTCTTATATTTACTTTCTAATAGTATATACTTTAAGCTAAATATACTATGCTAGCTAGTCTTTATAAGCTTAAAGAGTAAACTATAAAAGGGAAGTTTTATCTAGTCTATTTAGTCTATTTAGACTAATGTTATTAAGATAATTTAAGAGGTTTAAGAGAAATAAGAGTAGTAGAATAATTAATTTAAGTACTTAGCAAATATAAGATGCATAGTAGAGAATTAACTCTATAATCCTATAGCACTAAGCTTATAACTATTATAGCTAAGTAAACTTAAGAGAAAAGATTATATTAATTACTACTCTTCTAATATATTAGAAGAGCTAGCTTAAATATACAAATAGATTATAGAGAAACGTTAGTCTACTTTCTAAGCTTAGTTAGCTTAGTTACGTAGATTAGTACTTTACTATTCTCGTATATTAATACTGCAATACTTTCTTAAGGTAATTATAGCAAAATATACTCTAGAATAGGCCTAATAGAAATAAGCAGAAGTTATAGAAAGAGTATCTCTAGAAAAAGATAATCTAATACTAGATAATATTGCTATAGTATTTAATGCTATACTAACTAAGTAATCTAGAAGCGTAGAGAAGAGAAAGAGACTATTAATCTTTGCAGTACTAACTCTAAATAGGCAAACTACTGAGAGTAGCTTAACTAAGAAAACTAAAAAAGGCCTAAAAGTATACCTATGCATTTAACTAAACTCTTAAAAGCCTTAATTAGATAAGTTTTATTGCTAGAAACTAATTAACTACCTTAAGCTTTAAATAGTAGTAATAGAATTAGCTTCTAGTAATCTAATTAAGCTTAATAATATAGATAAAAAAAGAATCTTAGAATAGTATAATAAGCCTAAGTAGCTAGGAACTCTATAAATAGATTAAGAAGTTAGAATAGTCTACTTTCTTTAGAA
>NW_001884589.1:193061-299810 GCF_000146915.1 Parastagonospora nodorum SN15 | reverse complement strand
AGAACCTATACTCTCTAGTTTGCAGCTAAAGGCAATAATAAGATAGCATAATATGCTTATATTAATTTCTTATTCTACTCTATCCTAGACAAGTTACTGCGTAAATAACTTAACTAAGTAGAAGTAAGTTATAACGCTATTTTCTATTAATATTAGGCTAAAGCAGAGCGCTTACAGCTTAGAGATAATAGTAGCCTTAAAGGCTTAGTATTACTTTATATTGCAGTAAGATATAAAATAGTTAGATAAGCTAAAGATACTAAACTAGCATACTGCTAACTTCGTAAGGTAGAAAGCAGTATATTATCTTAGTTAACTTATCTTAGTTATAGCTCTTATAGTATTATAGGATAACAGTAACTAGTCTATTATAAAAGAATATATTTCTTATTCTATTATTAGCAGTATTCTTATATTACAGGCTAAGAATCTTAGTTTCTTAAGCAGGTTATCTACTTATAAGATAAATAATATATAGTAGATAGCCTAGAAAGGTCTAGACTAAATTGCAATAACGCTGAATTTGCGCAGAGTTAGTTAAATCTAATATAATATACTTCTTAAACTATAAGTAATCTTTTAGTTCTACTAGCTACTATCTAATAAAGCCTTCACTATATATAAAGCTTAGGTTTTCTATAGAGAATACTATATATCTAGGAGTTATCTTTAATAAGTCGTTAACTAGAGTGCTCTATAGAATAGTAAGTAGTTCTAATTACTAGTGCATAAAGGTAAGCTTATAGAGAATCTAAGATGCTTCTTTATATTTATTCTATACTATATTAGAGAATTAAGGCAATATTATGCGAATAAAGCATATAGTAACTATATTACTATTCTAATATATAAATGTATCTAGATTCTTACTATATTAGAAGCAGCTAATGTACTAGCTAGTTATAATAATCTAGTTTATTAGTATAGGATACTCTATAGTAAGGTAGTTATAGATCTATATCTTAAATCTATTAGCTATATTACGATTAGTTTCTTTAATTAACGTATCTAGCAGGAGTTATATCTGCTTCTATTTAGCAATAAGGTCTTTAGCCTTAGTAAGACTAAGAGCCTCTATATCTAGAGCTGTTATTAGGTTATCTAGATATATTATAGCAAAGATATCCTAGAGTTCTTAAAGACTAGCAAAGCATATAAGTTTTTTAAGAGCAGAGAGGTTAGTAGCAAAGTTATATATCTCTTAGAATCTGCATTCTATAGGCAATAAAGATAGAAAGATAATAAGTATAATAAGCGCTAGTTTAAAGTTAGTAGAGTAAGCTATTTATTAAATAAGAGATAGGAAGAATTAGTAGCACTGCGCTTTAAGTATATTTAACTTAGTTTAGTTATATTATACTATAACAGTTTCTTAGCTTATTGCTTACTATTAGAGAGTTATTATAAGTATTATCTATACATGCTATTGTCCTACGCAGAGAACTAGAGTTAGTAGGCATATAAACTCTTATATAAGTATGCAGTAAAAGAATATAAATATCTTTTATAGAGGCAGTGCGTAGCAAAGGTTAAAGTTCTAGTATATTTCTAAAGAGAAAAAGAGTATATCTATTATATTCTCTTATATAACATAGATGCGCGCAAATTAAGATATTTAAGACGTAACATTTTACTATATACGAACTATAGCCTTTATAGTATTATATAGGAGGTATAGTTTAGGTTTCTTTTTATTATCTAGTATAGCAATATACTTAAGCGTCTTCTTCTATATTTTAAAGCTACTAAAAACCTGCAAGAACTTAGTATATACGATCTATAGGTTAGTCTTAACTAACAGTATATTTAGAATAGCTCTTAGGCGCTCTATGTATTTCTCTTTAGCCTACTACAATGCCTCTTATAGTTATATTTATAGTAGAGCGTTAGTAGCTAAGTTAGATTAATTAAGACTCTTATTCTTAGAGTTAGGCGTGCTAAGTTTATAGTTTAAGAGCATAGTAGAGTTATTATTTATACTATTAGTTATTGCTGCTAGTACCTTAAAGTAACAGATAAGAGTATAGTTAGTAGTAGCTCTACTGCTAATACTCTAGAAGAAGCATTAGCTATAGATTATAGAGACGTTGCTGTTATACTAGTGCTCTTAGTTTAGTAAACTATCTTCTAATATATATTATAGCCTATATTCTTTATAGAGATAATTAACTAAGTTCTGCTTAGCAGACTTACTATAGTTAATATGCCTGCATATATTATATTAATATAATTCTTTATAGAGTTTTAACTCTAGGTACGTAGGAACAGCTTCTATATGCTAAGAGAAATCTAAGTATTCTTACTTTAAGAGTATATCTTCTGCTAGTTATTAAATATAAGCTTTAATAGATTAACGTTATTATAGCGTTATGTTGCCTTAGTAGTTATTATAGAAGTAGTATTTAACACTATATAGTAAAAGAGCATATTAGTAAATAGTATATATAATAATTCTATATTAGTAGTTAATAATAAGGTAATTAGAATAAGATATAATAGTCTAGTGTTTAATAGTATTAGTAGCATCTATAGTATTTTAACTTCTATCTATAGTAGAAATCTATTACTATGCTAATTTTAGCTAGTTAGTATTATAGTCTTTGCTAACGCAGACGTAACTTTAGCAGCTCTATGCTATATATATCTTTAGCTTATATACCTTATAATGCTGCCTTCTATCCTAAGGTTAATACTAACTTTATCTAAGAAGAATAAGAAGATATATGCGTTGCTCTATAACACTTTATTAGAGTTTAGGTTAGATATACTAATTTATATAGCACTAGAGAGCTATAGCAAGCCTATATATGCGTTTATTTTGCTAACGCTAGAAACTATACTATGCTAGATTTACTAGCGCGTTAATAAGTATTAGCTTATGCGCTTTATTAACAATATATATAATAACTCTATTAATAAGATTATAGTTCTAGATAATAATAGTATATCTAATAATATAACAGCTAGCTATAAAGGCGCATCTAAGTCTAAGCTCTACGCATCTACTAAATAAACGCGTTTGCTAAAAGAAACGTCTATAAGATAAGCTAACAAATAGTTAAAGGATAAACTAGATAGCGCTATTATGCAAACTATAGTAAGTATACAGAATTAGGCAAGTGCAAAGCAAGATAAGATATTATATAGTAACTAGAAATAAAAGTATTATAGATTTACGCAGAAGTTACTAAGTGCAGGCATTAAGATAGTTAGAAATATAATAAATAAAGCTGCAGCAATTAGAATAACAGACTGCTTAAAGAACTAGCAGTTAATATTAGAAGCATAGAGATCTTAGTATTCTACTAAAAAACGTCTGTTCTCTAGAGTTAAAGGCAAGCTTTCTATAATTTATGCTTATAATAATTCTAGTAATAAAGCAGGAAGTAATCCTTTTAGTATCTATCTATAGAGTTAACTAGTGCTATCTTAGTAGCAAAGCAATAAGATTAGCAGTTTATATTTAAGTTATACTAAAGCAGATAAATTTATAGATTTATTTAACGCTGCTAGAAGAAGTTAGATAGTTAGTATTATTAGAGATATGTAATATTAATAGATCTTAGCTGCTATATATATATAGTATAAGACTCTAGTTATATTAGTCTAAAAGCAGGCAAACTTAATAGGTAGCAGAGGTAGAGAGTTTATAATAGTAGTAAAAGAGCAGTTATTTAGATCTATATATTAGAGCTAAGGAAGCAAGCATGCAATGCTAAAAGAGAATCTCTCTAATTAGAAAACGTTTAAATAGGTTCTAGAGAATAGGCAGCGATAGTCTATACTAAAAGACTAGTTTAGTATTAGTATTTTTACTTTGCTGCTGCAAAGCATAGTATTAAACTACTTTATAAAATAGAGTCTACTAATAATAAGGTTTCTTTAATAGGTTAAGATAGTGCAGTTATGCAATATAACTATTAAACTAGTATTATAACGTATTAAGAATATATACGTATCTTATATAATAGATAGCGCTCTGCTTCTACCTTTATAATTAGAAGAGATAACTAAGAATAAGTTAGCAATTAGAGACTCTGCAGAATTTCTTTTACTTATTAGTAACAGTTAATAATTAGTTAAGAAAGTTAAAGATAGCAATAATATTAGCGCAATATAGTATAGCATAAATATATAAGTTATTAGAGATAGCGTTGTTATTTAATAATAGTTTATATTAAGAGAGAAGAGAGCAGGCAAGGTTATTCTACTTTCTTTTAATATTACTATAATAAGACCTAGAATATCTCTAACGACCTCTTATAACGTATTAGCAGTAGCTGCACTCTGCTTATATATAATTTTAGCTACTAAAAGATATTAAAATACTTAACTCTATTAAAATATTGCTTAACTCTGCTATAATATTACTTAACTCTGCTATAATATTGCTTAACTCTGCTATAATATTGCTTAACTCTGCTATAATATCGCTTAACTCTGCTATAATATTGCTTAACTCTGCTATAATATCGCTTAACTCTGCTATAATATCGCTTAACTCTGCTATAATATCGCTTAACTCTGCTATAATATCGCTTAACTCTGCTATAATATCGCTTAACTCTTAGGTGTGCACAGGCCGGCTTGGCACTGTTATCGACCTGATATCAGAAATCCTAATATGTATAGTTCAAAATCTCTTCAGCTGTTCAAATCGACGATTGCATCGAAACGTCTTGGCCGCTGTGGTGAACTGCTGGCTCGGGTTGATACCCAGCTTTTGAGAGACTCGCGCCTAACCTCTGTTTCCAATACATCAGAATGCATATATCACCTCAAACTCGTAGAAAACTGTACTGGTAGTTGTGGTGGCGTGGCGAAGACACGGGCCTCGCGACTTTTACGAGGTGGTCTCGCCCGTGGTGGCGCTGGAATCCCCGAGGCTTGCTCTATGTTGACATGATTGCGGGTGTCCAAGTGGTTGGCGACGAGTAAGCGGGGAATGGCCAATGTCAATGCAAGTATACATAGCCTGACGTGTATTTGCTCCCAACTTGCACCTTGTCGCCACTCAGGCCAAGCAAGGCACTTATTGTCTCAATCACGTCCCTCAAACTTAGCAGCTAGACGAAGCAGCACAGAATATCTAAATCTAAATACATTCAAGAATAGACAGAACAGTGTTGTTGCATGTTACCCGTTGTTCGGAATCCTATATGCACGAGTACAGTAAGGTTGTCCGAAAATGTCACCCTGGTAACTAACAGCATGTAACTCCGTTATTAAAATGGTCTCTGCCGGACACTTTACACATAGTAGACTATTATACTCTACGTCTCGCACGTATCAGCGCTCCCTGTAACACGTAACTTGCAGCTACAAGTCTCATTTTGGTGTCGTCATTGATTGGCGCTGCGTACCACATATCTGCTGTACCATGATACGCTTATTCTCTAGCGAGAAAGCGATGTATTCAATCAGATAGAAACCTATGCAGTGCCGCATGGACCTCTCGAGACAGCATATAATGCGGGAGCCGGGTAACCCCAGATCAACAAGTCTCAGAGTCTATATTCTTCAGTCTTCTAACTTCTGACAACCATCTACTATTCAGTTCATCATGCGCACTATCGCACGAAACTTGTGCTATCAGTTCCAGAACAACGGATTCTGCACTTACGGTGCAAAGTGCAAATTTCCTCACACCGACGGCACACAATTTGCAGCTCGCCGTCCTTTGGGAAAGCGCGTAGGCTATTCTCCACCGATAAATTAATTTTCCATACACTGACATGCGATGTTAAGCAACGTGCGCCTCCATTTAAGCTAAAGAAGGCTGAAGAGAATTCGAATGCGATCGGTACCTTCTTCTCACAGTATCTAGAGTTCGATTACAACTATGAGAACGGCGTGGCAGAAGAGTTCTATCGCATGTGCGACTTCTTCAATTGGGAAAGGGACGATGGTGAGCGTGAGGAAGCTCGTCGAGCGTTCAAAGATGCTATGGTGGTCCAATTTAACGCACTGTACGGCACTGACATCACCAAAATCGAAAATTGGCACCGACTTTGCGTCGCCGTCTGCATTGAGCCACTACCCACAACTATCGCGGAGTGCAAAGAGGTAAGTGCGAAGTTTGCATCGAAAAGTTTTCCAACTCTTACAGTCTCTAGGAGATCAAGAACATTCATGTCAACCTCGTAGACTTGGTGGATACTTCTAGCCGGAAGATAGAACTGTTTGCATCTCTGGAAGACCTCAAAGTGTACACAATTGGCAACGGAAAATATTTCCCAAAGGAGTCAGCCTATGCAGGCGGGGTCTTGAAGTTCCTACTTCGTGAAATCCTATCTTGAAAGGTGTGCATGACATATTTGGCAGCCGCACATATGCTAAATAACATTTAATCTTCGTGCTGTTCAAACAAATTCTCCTAATAGCGACATCTCTATGATTATGAGTGCGCTACTTGCTCTGCGACGCATGATTACAATAGCAGCCGAAGATCGTTACATCGTTGACAGTTCATATCTCGAGTATGGGCTATTAGCTTTGTAGCGGATGAAAAATATGACACTGACCGTTATCGTGAACTACGTTACCTATTATAAACTGCTGATTAACCATAACTGAGATAGGCTCTGAAGAATGTCGGAGCGTCGCAACATTTAGTCACAACTGGGATAACGACGGACATAAGTCCCGATGGCTGCTTCTGTTCCAGCCCGATAGCTTACACAACAGGATGGCGTTATTGCGCAAAGACCACTATTGATTACAACTATAGAAAATTACCATCGCACACAAGCTAGTCGAAAAAGGGTATTTCGTCAGGTGCTTGTTGTAATGACTGCATGCGGAATGGTATGACTTCGACCATGCCAAGAGTTGTGCTTACGTCATTGGTTGTTCAACCGCGCGCACATGCTATAACCACACAGCATGAGTGAAAAAGCCTTTTGGGGGAGGAGATTACGCTCCAATAGTTCAACACGGATCGGAATGGCAAACATCACTGCATTCATTCTTTCACGCGCGGATGTGTAAGGGTCGCTTCAACAAGAATGTAAGCGTAATATGGGTTGTACAACGTATGCTATGTTGTGGATGTACATCAGAGACTTCATGACGAGCCGTTTTGTCTGCTCTCTAGTTTCTTTCTTGACTGCCTTTCGTGTTCGAGGCTGTTGTCTCCCAAGCATTTGTAAGCTATGGCTTCATCTGCGAGTGCTCAGGCTGTTGAAAACATCATTGCTTACAAGTTTCAATCGAAACATGATTTTCTGCCGAAAGCGTTGACTGCAGCTGGAGCTGTAGAGGAGGATTGGGATGGTAACCGGAAGTTGGCCCTGTTCGGTAGTGCACTTAGTGAATTTTTGCTACACTACTTAGCTTTCGAAGCAGGAATCACAAGAGGTGAGCTCTAATGTACTTGCGATTCCGAACGGGTCTAATTCGCAACAAGCTTACGCTAGTGATTTCAAGAGCAAAGTGTCTAGCAATGAACAGCGCGCGTTTGTTGCGAGACAAACGGGTATCAGCAGACACATCAGGTTCAACGAGAGAGAAGGCGCGCAGTCACCAAGTGTTCTCGCCAAAGCCGTCAACGCAATCATAGGAGTCGTCTTCCTTGATTGTGGGGGAGACATCAACGTCGTTCTCAGGACAATGCGACACCTCGGGTTAGTAAGACTTGCCCTTTTGTGACAGAATATTGACGTCGCATACTGATTCAGGTTGTTCACTTGTGCTGGCCAATCGATAGATCCGACACTTCTTTCTCTGGACGAGTTCTCCGAGTCGATTGACGTAGCTTCCCTCGCACGATCTTTGTTCAGGGCCGATGGGGGCAGGTACTCGCCATCGATTACAAGCAGCAATGATCAGAATACATCTATGTCCTCTTCAATCACCCTTCCGAGAACAACGGGTCTTCTGCCAGGGTTCGAAAATGGTGCTGGGCCCTCATCAAATCCGGATGATTATTCATACTTGACTGGGGAGTTGAACGTAGATTCCATAGAAGATCGCTCACCCAACAACAACTTGCAAATCGTACGTCCCGTGGCAAATGGCGGGGACGACGCCTCGTGGTGCGACACGAACAGTACTGCACGTCGACCACAGAAGCCTCCAGAAAAACAATCTAGGGTGCATTGGGATGAGTCTGGTCAGAGAAAGAAGCGTCGAGAATGCAGTACCCGCGCAAGGGTTGACGGCTCTGGGTCACATTTGGATGAGGAAGTTCGAAAGTGTCAAGTCTTTGGGGTCCGACCCCCGCAAGACACATTCCTTACTCTTGATGTACAGGAGAAAGTCCAAGAGCTCGGGAAGGAAAAGACTGAAGTGCTTACAAAGATTCTGGTGCATATTGCCAGTCCTTGCCTGATAGGTGGATTGCAGGAGATTTTGGAATCATGCAGGACCCAGAAGAGGTGCCCGGCGTTGGAAACTACGAGCCCGCTCTCGACAGCAAAGAGATTTCATCTGATCGCTGTTCTGGGCCAAGAGATATCTCATTCGCAGTTCCTTCGGAGATACCATGTTCTCAGACTGTTCATGGACTGTGGTGGCCTTGAAACATCGGTATGTGAAGTAATTATGACTCCGGCCAATTTTGCCGGTCCGTCGAACAAGCGCGGCAATCCAGTGAACAGATCTGTCGCCGATGTGACAACGAAGATGATGGCAGAAATATTCCCAGAGATTATTTACCAGACTAGCGAATACAGAGCAAAGTATCGGTGGATCACAGACGTACGAAGACTTGGCAAGAGGCTGCATCTACTGGAGACGAAATTTGGTCAAGGTGTTCTGGGTCTTATCTTAGATCAAGGTATCGCCGGTACAGATACCGGCATTACTGACGCAATGTAAGTGAATTGATGACTATGGACAGACTTGTAATGACTAGAGTGTAGGATTATGTTACCCACTGATGCCGAGTATGCAAGGTTTCTTGAGATATTGGATAGGTCTCAGGGAAATTTGCTTCGAGCTTTCAGTGCGGCAGTATTGCCCGTTGTGCAAGCTCTGACTATTGGTACCCCACCTGAGAGAGGGCGTTTCAAGATGGAAGATATTACAACTAACGCCATCGCGAAGTATCCTAAGGGTTCACTTGACTTTTTAGATCTTATTAGTGAGATGAGCTAGGCCCCACTAGTAAGTCCAGCCCCGAGGTTCAATTTCTAGCTGTGGCGCAAGGTATCACAGGAAACCCACTCTTGATCGTTGAAACGAAGAGCAGATAGGTCTGTCTAACGGCTTGATCAATAATTCCAATTTGCTATAATACCATGAATCCTCAGAAATACTGTGTGGAGCAGCAGCAAGATAGTCGTTATTGGGTTTTGGTGTTGTGGTCCAAACTGCGACCAATGCTGGTTGGGGAAAAAGCACAACGTCCTGATTAGCGAGGGCGTTGGGACAGACGTCTGCGGAGGTTTCATCCAAACCGCTGGCGACTTGCGGACTTCACCGCAGCGCGGGACAAACTTGTTCATATTGAGACTAGCCGAGTTTCTATCTGCTACCGTGCCGCTCCCGTACTGCGGGGCGAGGTGCTTCATTCATCGTTACGTAGCATACCGATCGCCCTTGGACGGATAACCCTGCCGAATCACGAGCGATAGTTACACCCTCAGGACTGCCTGCTGAAAGCAGCTCACCGGTCAGCTTCTTGTTACCTTTGACACGACTAGGGTGCTATGCCGGACCCTGAGAAGCTTTGCGCTGGTCTACACTAGACCAGTTTCTCATTGGCCACGATAATACATCATGATGTCTCTTTTAAATACGGGATGCATACTGCTTATAGATTGGGCCATTAAGTTTGCTCCACGAAACGAGAGACGTAGCAACTCCTGGCCATCTTCGTCCCTATTGTCGCACAAAAACTGTTGAGCGTTGTTGTGCAATGTCCCAGCATGCAAAGCTCGTACACGTTTTTTACGCAGCGCAAAAGTGACTCACGACACAGTACAACTATGCAACGGTTCTTTGAAAAAAGTTCACATAGCAAGTATGTAGACATGCCGCATTGCAACATACTGTGGATATAGGGGATCTACGAACAATGTCCTTGTATTGTGACATATCTTGTCCAGCTTATGGTATGCATTGAACCGAATGTGAGAAGTAGTCATTATGCATCGATTTATTTGATGCTAGAAAAAGTATTGGAACAAAGGTGACATCATGGAAAAAATGACAAGGTTCCGGTGAAGCCGATGTACTGGGACTGACAGGACACTTCCTGCAGTCTTGCATCGCTTGCATTCTCGGGAAAGAACAATTTTCAATTAGCTCCGTGAGCTAAGTATCTTATTGGCCGATTCCATAGCGCGATAATAGCATGCGCGTTGCGGTATCGTCTCTGGAGGGATAAGTCAAAGTACCAAGATACATTCGGGGCACCGCTCCAGCGCAACGTACCCACGTGTTTGGGTATGTATTACCCCGCACCTTCACTGAATCTCCCTCACCCTATCGCTTACACGAGACAGTCTCAGTACATCTGAGTATTTTTTCTAAGCACACACTGTAATTCTAAGTGTAATGAAACTTAATCGTGCTATAACGGTCGTAGAGGGGCTGCAATTGCCATGTCCCGCACGAGTTTAGTTTTCGATACCTGTCTTGAACATTTTTCAGCAATGAAGCGAAGCTCTCAATTGATGTAGAGAAGAGACGTCTATTTCGTACATCCTTGCTGCATTCTGAGCTTCTGTACCTCGCATTGCCACTTCCCTAGTACGACATATGTGGAAACAGATCTATCTTCCAACGCTAATTCAAGAATGTAACTCCATCTGCTTGCGCAGCTTGCGGAGTCTTTGTGTTGCTCAACTGAGATAGATTCGCGGTCGTTTTCGCTTTGATTATATATGTTAGAGAGAGACCCATACTTTCCCGATGACGCCTTACGCAGCTCACTTTCAACCACTGAACGGACTCTAATTTTCATGATCTTTCGACATGGAAATGTTTATGGAAGTGTTCAATCACCTTGTTCTACCACCGCAGCTTCCCGGCAAACAGGACATCAATACTGCTGGCATTGGTGATGCCATTATTCTACGACTGATTCAGGCTACAAATACTCTAAGCCGACTTGGTAGCGATGGACAAACACCAACCTGGTATGCGATTCGTCAGTCTCTCTATTGCCACCAAACTCTTCATGCACTTGGCCGGCTTGAGAAACTGTCACTGATTTCGGAATTTCGCAACCTGGATTCGGATCAACTGCTGCTACTGCATATCGCGGAACAAAACGCTGCGCTCATCGTTCGGTACAATAACAGGTACGGTTGCCGTCCACGGGTATCGATATGGCATAAGTGGTGTAGCTAATTTTCTCTGTAGCAGTGTCCAAGCAGAAGCTGTCGTTTTTGAGGCTTTCGAGATATCGCCCCCATCTGCCGAGGTGCTGGCTAGTGAAGGTGCTCTTGTTTGCGATTTCCCCAACTGCTCAGCGCAGATACCACTCAATGAGTTCCAAAAGCCATCCTTCCAACAGGCGCTCGCCGAATTCCTGGAAAAAGGCAGCATAGAACCCTTGAGATGCTTTCAGGCTCTTGTGACAAAGGCCCAAACCCCAGTCGTCGAATCGCGCGATACGGGAAGTCCGGGGCTTATAACTCACCTTCTCATACCCTTGCTCGAGTCCCTGGGGTCCTCGGTGGACGAAGATATTCCTCAGTTGAGAAAAAGAGTTCGTGATGACGCAAACATTGAGGCAGCGGAATTCCCCTGGCGAAGACTGCCTCTCTGGATTACACTACGCGTGGGCATCCAAAGACAATTACAACTTTTACTAGGAGATCAGGCTGGCAGAGCTTACTACAAGTTTTTTATTATCACTCTTCTCGTGGAGCTTCTACTCGAATGCCCTGGAAGACTAGCACCTGAGCTGACATTGATCTTGCGAGCCAAAATATGTCGCCGTCTCGCAAAACTCGAGCAAGAAAAAGACAAGTCGCCAGAAGTGTACGACCAACTGTTCAGAGCTACCACAGCTTTCTTCAAATATAGTATCGCGCAAGCCACACAGCTGGTGAATTCAGCTTGGGAAAAGTTCAAGCGAGACACGACACGGCCTGTTCCTCGGCTCCCCACACGTGCTGATCCGCAAGCGCAATTCCTGTCTCTCCCCAACAGTGGATCGTACCTCCAAAGTGTGATGAAACTGCCTCGCTCACAGAAGCGAATTGCACCTTCTTCGCAGCTTCCACCACTACATGGTACGGCAATTGAGCAGGTTGAGCAGTTTACAGACATGTATCATCGATTGACTGAGTTGGAGAGCAAAATAGAAAGAGGTGAGGAGCCCCAGTTGACTGCAAATCTTACCCTCGAGTCGTTTTGCGAAAAGATATCAGATGCGATACTCGGCCTTGTGAACAGTGTTGGGACAGCGTACGACTCTGATCCTGAGCAAACGTCCACCTTCATCCTGAATCTTTTTGGACTTTGGGTGAGGCTGGACAAATACATGGTCAAGATTTGCCCTCTAATCCTGGAGTACCACCCAGTGTTCACTCCTCAGCTTTTGGAAGCCCTGCATCTCCCAACCGCCGCAGGAATGCGGTATCTCCGTGACATTCAGAGTTATATCCATGGCAGATGTGAGGGATGCAAGCATCAAACAACCATATTGTCCGAGCCCCAAAAGAAATCCTTTGTGGTGAGATATTTTTCGACCTCTAGCTCAATGCAGCAGCTCCACAAGAGAATAAGTCTGGCATCGGAGGTATCACGTCAGGCGAAGACATCAGAGTTGGAGATATGGTGGTCTCAGTTTGACAAACACTCCCTGGGCATCTCTGGAGGCACATGTACCTGCACATTCAATCGCGATGGGACGCGAGATCTCAAGGGATGTACCAAATGCTGGCACTGGCGAGCTCGGAAGCGCATGCAGATCTATGCGCACGAGGACTTCCTTCCTAGTGACGCGATCAAAGCGGCCGCAGTAATCTTCGAGTTGGGTATTCCAAGATCGTTTGCCGCGTATCGCAACGCAACCTGGAGGATTTTCATGTTGGCCTACCCTGCCAAACCGCAATCCGGATCGCCCACAAAGCTCTTGAAAGACTACGAGCCGCTCACAAGATATAATTCGAGAGGTCCCACTGATATCACTATTGCATCGACATCGAAATCCTTCCGGGGTACACACTACAAGGTTAGCAAGAAGAGAATGAAGGCATCCGAATCCGATGTTCTTTATCCCAATGGTCTGAACTTCTCCTACTTCGACGTAGCTACAGAAACCTGGGTCAAAGACTTCGACAAATCATTGACGTTCCAACACGTATGTGGAGTAACTGTACTTCCTGAGCTTCGGAGCTCCGTAGTACCAAGCTTGTTACACCCTCCCACGGTGGCAATTGGACCATCTTCATATGAAGCCGTCGCTTCGGAAACGCAGTGTCCGTCCGGCGTGTCAGTACATGAGTTTACGGCATATCAGCGACTACTCTCAGGCAAGAATCTTCGATGGCTGACGATGTTGGTCGAACTGGGTGCATCGAATGTGAACTTCAGCAGCGAGAGTACGATGCACATGTTCAATCATCTTGCCACTCAAGCTGGGCCGGCACAAGACAAGCATGATACACTCGGCGATATCCATGCTGTCTTTAAGGACATGTCATTTTGTGAGTGCCTGACTACACAAGTAGAAAAGCGCCTCAACGACATCACGTCGAACTGGCGTGAGGTCCACTGTATGGAGGTCATGATCACGTTGAGCCTGCGCCTTTGTGAGTTGGCGGAACCCGGGACGCGAGCAGATAATCTCTTGGTTCAAGCCCGTCGCATTACTTTAGCCTGGATTGGCCGTCTCCGAGTCGACGTCAGGTATGCCAAAGAGACTCACGTCGCGGAGACAGCCGCCAAATACGCTTTTTGGGCGGCATTGCTCTGTCGCAGGACATTCTCCAAGATTACAGACGCGGCGATGTCAGAGAATGATTTATCAATATTCATTCAGGCATCATTAGCTCTTCAAGAAAACCTCCTTGTGGATTTGGCCAAACTGTCGCCAGTCTTGAAGAGGATGTTGATTCGAGACACCAAAATGACGTACAAGATCAAATTACTCTTGCTGCAGTCAATAATGACGCATCCTCGGAGTATTGGCATGGCAATCAACGCATCATGGTCAGGACCGGGGAGTTCGAGTGTAAAGTCTTTCGATACCTGGCAGCAAGTCTCACCCATACATGATCGATGGGTGGTGGGTGTTATGAAGACTTCAACGAAGCATCCAGCAAATACACAAGTAGTTCACTACAACTTCATTGAGGGTCACTTGATGGTCGATGGCAAGCCCTTAGGAAGACTTCCACGCGAAGTTCGGGAATCAGATGAAGTGAGGCAGCTCTTCGGCAACCAGCATCTTCTCACCTATCCATCTGCTGAGTTTGGCATGTCTTACGTCCTCGCATCGCATATAAACAACCGTGAGATACACTTTGGATCTCGGAAAGGCCGCGTCATTATCCGCGCTTGGGCTCGAGATGAACTGCTGGAATACATTCCCTCTCACTGTTTCGTGGGAACTGATAGTGTTGACCTTCCAGATGGACTCATCTCAAATTGCGCGCATTGGTTGAATCTGAGCACAAGTTGTCTTGAGATCCGACGCAAGCCTGTCTTGTGGAAGACACGATTAAACGACTGGAGGATTGACCTTATGAAGTGGCAGGCTCATCGGAGCAACAGAACGATGTTGATTGACCCTAATTCTTACCTCTTCAAGCAAGTGGCCGACATCTTTCGTCATTTTGAAGACCCACGCAAAATTACCGTCTTCCAGCCTATCAACTCTAGGGGAAGGCTATCTGTTGAGCTACGCCATTTAGAACTCTCGTTCTTTGTGAACGTCAAAGGGCTTCTTCAATGTCGAGAGCTGAATGAAGAGATCGATCCCGATCAAGACGCTGGCACTTTTTACGGTTTCGAGAGCAAAATCGTACTGCGTGACGTCGAAAACAGTGCACGCCGCAGCGTCATCACACCATTCGGGAAAATATCTTTTCAACGTCGTGGGATGCACGTGGCCGTGCGAGCAGCTGGCAGCACTGAGTATGCAAAATTTGGAATTGACAACGTACTCGGCCGCTTGTCATGCCCTCTTGAGCCGCGACTTCTTTACGCAAAAGCACTGTTTCATGCGCACACATCATTCGTCATACCGGATCCTTTGACTGGCCGTACCGGCACCGAGGAAGCGTTCCACATGCTCCAATCGGGTTATTGTCAACCTTGGGAACCGTTGGGGGATGCAGCGATCAATATCCTGAAACACATTGCAGACCTTAGTCCAGAGCGGAAATACTATCCGGAGGACAAGCAAGCACTGCAGACTGTTTCTTGGTCCGTAAAACTCACTATGACCATTCAACATGATGGATACGAAGGGCTTGTGCATAAGATACTCGATAAGTCAGGTCATCTCCAAGTGTTTGCCCAAAATGCAGTGGAGGACCTCGACGTTAATGTATGTACTCCGTCTCACCTCCAGAAACGGGCTATGACGCAGCGCCGTATCTATGAGCGTAGTATCGACGATACAGATCGAGCAGCAGCTAACGACCGGATTCACATATCTCGTGGCCAGCAAGCCAATTTGGTGCAAGCACGCAAAGTTTATCACGTTGCAAACCTATTCAAGACAAAACCTTTCCGACTTCACACGCGTCAAGAGCTTTCCGCGATATTACAGGATTGGCAGCTTATCGGCGGGTTCCACAGGGTTCGTCAGACTGAGGTCGCGAGCCTGAGCGACCTAGTTGAGAAGAACGTTGATGAGCAGTGGGGTAGTCTTGTGAACATCTGTCGCCACTCCGATCTTGGTGAACCCCACAGCTTGATGTTCCGCCTATCTCTTATGTCGCTCAATTCAACGACCGACTTGGACACCATCAAAATATTGGCAGCGTTTGCATCCCTGCCGACATTGAGAAACTTGATACCTCCATCTTGTCCCTCGTTCAATCAGTTCAAGCTGAATGAGTTACCCAGCATACAATCCATGCTTCGTGTGATCTCTTTAGATTTACCGGAGAAGCGTCAGTGGATGCAAACAAGGGCCGAAGTAGTGCATCGAAAGGCATGTGAGGCTGAAGCGAAACGATTAGCGCAACACTTCCTTGATCAATGGCCACATGAAGAAATCACTCTGAATGGTTTCGACTCTGATATTATTGATCTAGGGCTCGCAATGGAGCGTGTCGTCCCTGAATGGGAGCGCTTGCATTCGAACTTATCCCTCTCAAAGTACATACGTCACGTGGAGGACGTATTGAGACAGCACACAGGACCCAGTGATATATCGCATGCCGACGCTTGGAGTTGGACACAAAAACCATTCCACGGGAAAATACATGGTTCGGTCGTACCGTCGATCTCGAGAGATCTTCTGACGAAATCGCTAGCAGTGCCCTTGGGACGCCAGGCCCTCGAGCTACTACCATCCATCGACATTAAGCTTTCTACCAGTACGAAGGAGAACATGAGAGCGAAATTTCCAAACAAAGAGACCGTTGAGTTACGGCAGATTCTTTCCGGCTTTGAGCGGCACTTAAATCCTCTCCGCCTGCAGTACAGTCTTGATCTAAAGATGAGCCTTGATGCTTTGGAGAGGACCAGAAATGAGACACAAGTCTCTTATACCACTCCAAATATCACAGCCAACGCAAAACGCATCCGAGACCTTCGTACGATGGTAGCCACTCATTTATCTCAAATTCAGCGAGCTTTACATAACGATGACAGCCGCTTCTCATGGCTAGATCTTGGAAACCTCTGGCCTTGCACGACGTCGATCGCATTTTTGGAGCAACTACGCTCGAGCTCGTCTGTCAAGTTTGGGAGTTTCGTACAAGAGATGATTGTGGCACACGGCATTCTCATCACAGAGCTGCAGCAACTCGTGCGAGTTCATCATTACTTGTCTCATGGCAAGGTTAAGGACCATCAAGAAGAAATTGGAAACGCTGGTCATGAGAATTGGAGTCCACTGGAATGGCCTGATTGGCTTCTCCTAGAGGTTGATAGTGACATTTTGATCCGACAGGAGCAGGTTGACGTTGCACATGCCATTATTGCGCCGAAGTTGAGGGAAAACACAGTATTGCAGTTGAACATGGGTAAAGGTAAGCCGAGAACTTTGTAGACACAAAGCTCACTCTCACAATCAGCACTAGGTAAGACATCGTGTATTGTTCCCATGGCAATGGCGGTGATAGGAGATGGCAATCAACTCTCGCGTCTCATTGTACCGAAGCCATTACTTTTGCCAACCGCACAAATGATTCAGTCGCGACTGGGCGGCTTAGTCGGCCGCGAGATTCGACACATTCCTTTCTCCCGGAGGACCAACACCAACCCGCAAACACTTCAGCTCTATAGACACCTTCATCGGGAAATGTTAGAAGGTCAAGGCGTTGTATTGATCGCGCCTGAAAGCCCTCTCTCATACAAACTCAGTGGTCTTCAACATCTCGCCAGCTCCAACATGGACACTGCACGCGAAATGATTGAGTTTCAGACATACCTCAACTCCATTTGTCGGGACGTTCTGGACGAGTCGGACGTTTCATTAGCGATAAAGACTCAACTCATCTATCCAAGTGGCAAGCAGACCACAGTGGATGGACACCCGCACCGCTGGCAAGTAGCGCAATCGCTGCTATCACTCGTGAAAGATCACCTGCCAGAGCTTGAGCGCAAGTTTCCGCGCAACATTGAAGTCCTGAAGCGTGGTCAGGGTTATCCAATGATATACATCCTTCAAGAAGATGTGGAGGAGGATCTGCACCGACGCATAGTTGATGAGATCTGTACTGGAAGCACCTCATTTCTTCGCTTCTCGGATCATGATTCGGACAGCTGCGGTGCTCACTTGCGTAGAGTGCTCTTGGACAAGACTTTAGACAACGAATTGCTGGAGCGTGTGGCTGAACTGTTCGCCGACGAGGACATTGCGTTCAAAACGCTGTTGCTTGTTCGGGGTTTGTTGCAAAATCGAATATTGCTTCTTTGTCTCAGAAAGCGCTGGAACGTACAGTATGGGTTGCACCCCAATCGCGATCCCATAGCAGTGCCCTTCGAAGCGAAAGGGATTCCTTCCGAGCAGGCTGAATTTGGACACCCTGACGCTGCAATTATCTTCACCTGCTTGGCTTTCTATTATACTGGTCTTAGCGCTGTCCAATTCCGCGACGCTCTTCGCCATATCCTGGCATCACATGATCCCGCCAGTGAGTACGACAGGTGGACGAGCAGTTGCGACTCGCTTCCCGAGGCTTTGCATCATTGGAACGTTATCAACTCCGATGACCATAGTCAGGTGGAGGAACTCTGGAGGCATCTTCGAACGAACCGAACCGTGCTCGACCACTACATGAACCACTTTGTGTTTCCAGCGCACGCCAAACAGTTCGACACCAAGTTACAAGCCTCTGGATGGGATCTGCCCTTATTTTCGCGAGTAAAACTGGATAAGACACCCATACGTGCAAGGACCACTGGGTTTAGCGGCACCAACGACAACAAAATGATGCTACCGCTAACTATTCAACAGAGTGATCTGCCAAACTTGCATCAAACAAACGCCGAGGTACTTACCTACCTATTGCAAGAACGAAATCGTGCATATCACCTTGTAGCTCGTGATGGAAAACGATTATCCGAGATAGGATTCCTTGGACAGCTCAGAGACAAAAAGATTCGCGTGCTCATTGACGCCGGTGCTTACATACTCGAAATGAGTAATGAAGATTTGGTCAAGGCATGGATGGACATAGACACTGGGCCATCTGCAGCTGTGTACTTTGGTGCTGACAATCGAGCCTGGGTGCGATACCGTGGTACCAAGGCGCGAGTCCCTTTGCTAGCAACTCCGTTCGTTGACAATCTAGACCATTGTCTCGTGTACCTGGACGAAGCTCATACGAGAGGCATAGATCTAAAATTGCCTCAGCATGCTTGTGGTGCGCTGACACTTGCTCTTGGACAGACCAAGGATCACACTGTGCAAGGTGAGTGAGAAAATGTGGTCTATGAGTTATTCAAACCTGACGTTGAACCCAGCTGCCATGCGCCTCCGACAACTTGCAACGACTCAATCCATCTGCTTCTTTGCGTTTCCAGAGACCCATCACTCCATTGTTGACTTTTGTGCATTGAACGAAAACGACAAAGTCAATTCTTCTCATGTCGTTGCTTGGTTATTGGAACAAACGTGCCGTACGAATGAACAGCTCCAAAACCTATACGTCTCTCAAGGTACCGACTTTTGTAACCGCATAAACGCGGAATGGGAGAATGCGGCCTTCCTCTCTAATGCGCAAGAGAGGAGTGCATATATTCGGGTGCTTCAACACCCTGAACAGCAAACACTTGAGCAGTTATATGGACGCTGCGTGAAAGAAACCCACGGTATATCATCCCAAACGACTATGTCTCCACAGCTCCAAACGTTCAGGCACAAACTCAGGGAGCTCAGTCTGGGTATGTCGGAAACGGCAAATACCCTGCATTCTTCTGCGCTAGAGGAAGTAGAACAAGAACGCGAGGTAGAATTTCAAGTCGAAGAAGTCCGCGAGGTGCAGAAAGCCATACATTACAAAGCCTATGCATTCCCTGGACTTCACCCTGCCATCTCTGGCTTTGTGAGTACTGGTCACCTGTGTGGACACATGGGTTATGAACACGTTTTCGACGCTGTATCGCGCACGTCAGTCGGTGAGAGGCTTGGAATATCAAGCAACGGGTCTGGCCTGTTCGTTTCGGCAGAGTTTATGAGGACAATCCAATCGAACGACCCTGGCTTGATTGATAACTTTCTGGTGAGTTTACTGTCCTTCGCGTATCATTAACATGCTTATCATTTGATTAGCGTCCTGTTGAATGGATCCTTTACAATCCCATCACATTCAACGCGCTCGTCATCGTTGCCGAGGAAGCAGAGATTGTGATTTCTCAACTTCGCTCACAAGGGTGCCCTCCCAAAGTCCACCTCCTTGCGTATTCAGCACCAGTCACGAAGAAAATGCTACGATTCAGTAGCCTACGATACTACTCTTTTCCACCGCTTCGAAGCGACCACATCATTCCACAAAGCATTATCATCGAACTCGGTATCTTTGCAGGTCGCTTGTACATGGAGTATGAAGAATGTGCACCTCTGGCAAAGTACATCGATGACGCCAGCATACATAGGCGATCTGATGCAACAAAGACTGAAACAATCAGCTTCATCCTAGAGTGGCTTTCTCTTCGTCGCAAAGGTCAGGACGTTATGCACACCCCGCTTGGATACGTGTGCCAGGGTCGTCCGCTAGGTATTGAGCATGCGTTCTTCGTGACCAACTGTGCTGTTGATAGCGGCGTGGCCGAGCCTTATCGGACTGATAGATCTATCACCGGGGTGCAAGAAGATGAGGATGAAGGCGAGGACGATAAGTGGTATGACGTGGAAGAGGGCTTGCCCCATGCTAGTTCGAGCTAGATCTACTTATGTCAAAAAGCGCTGTTGATTTTCGACTGGAGCGCTGGCATTGTTGCTTATGAATGCGGAATCGCAGATATCTATATGCGGTTTCGATTAGAGTTTGTTGTCGTGTACAAATGCAATACCTACCTCATTGAGAGAAAGCCTGTTACACTGATGCCTTATCCAAATGTGCTCGTGATTGCGATGATGAGACGAGAACTGCTTTCAGAACGGATCTTTAAATGGAACATATGCTGGATACGAACGTGCAAGCGCTAGTCGATGCTTTCAAGTTGCGTTGGCCAACACACGCGAAGAATAGGATGAGCTTGAGCTGAAGAAGATTCCAGCGAAAAAAAAATTATGAACACAAGTGAACTAAGTTCTATAAGGCTCACCGAACAGTTCGAGTCGTACAAGTGTATTGTAACCATCCGGACTCAGCAACCTTCATAGCGTTCCAAGCTTGCATCGCTAATTCACGAGCACGCTGCGAAAAACCATCTTTTTCGGCGACGGCAGTCCATCTCTCGAACCAAAATCTCCACCGAGCATCAGAGTACCCATCCTGTCCCTTCCATGTGCTGTCCCTGTTCGTTAACATGCCCTCCGCGGGACCGTCTCTGCATCGGCGATACAATTCAGGGCTCGCATGGTTGAACAACTGCGCTGCCGCCTCAAGACCCTTTGGCTCCTCCCCACTGGTATCCACCTCCAAGACCTCGGAAATGGCGCTCGTAGCACGATCCAAGCCCGCTCCGTATGAAGAGAGAGATTCATCACCAGTCACAGCAAGACGTGCTGTGTATGCACACCCATTCGTCCAGGCCGCCTTTCGTTGATCATCGTCAGGATGATCGATCAGGTAGCTTGAGGCGTGGGCGTTGAATGCATCTGCCCAGTCGTTGGCCCAGCCCGTAAGCTCTCGCCAGTAGTAGCCGTCATCAAAGTCCATGACATCTTCCCCTTCACCCGTAGGAACTTTAGCTTTCGGTAACTGGCGTATCGCCTGCAGAATGGAGATTATTTTCGGTTGTGCAGCCTCGTCTTTGACGGCAGTCTCGTTCAGCAGCGCCCAGAGTCCACTCAGTCTTTGTTGTAGTTCCACAGGTGTAGACGACGCTTCCGGGTGCGATGCGAGTCGTTTGGCTGCATCTTCACTTGTAATTGTGTCGTTGAGACGTTCTTTCAAAGTGTTGATTTGGTTGTCGATTATGTCGTAACCTGGAAAGGTCGTGTTCGCGGTCTTCAGGAAAGCACACGCCATATTGTAGTTGAAAGATGCGTAAAATCTCCCCTTGCGAAAGTGTTCTATTCTTTGCTCGCGCTTGGGAAACGCAAAGTATTTTATCCGTGTCTTAGCAAAAGGTCGTAATAAGTGTACGCTCCGTATGCGGCTGATGCCTAGCAGTGATGTCATTGCGCGACTTCTATGTTTGGAGTCAGCGGAAGGCGTCGTTGTGGGGGCGGGTAAGGCCGCCTGAAACATACCAGGCAACCACCAATCACGAACATTGACTTGGAACATCAGGCCTCTCGCCTCCACATAGAATATCATTGTTACACATGCGATTACTACTCAGCCTCACCCAGTGATCGACTCAGCTATTCAGGGTCCGAATATCGAGGTAGTGGATGCAAATGTGGAGGTCGTGGAAAGGCGTGATCGATCGGGCTTTGCTCTGGAGGATGACATCGAGGTTCTCACCAAGGTTTAGTTATCCGCCACATTAGACTTTCCGGCCGGATGTGTGTTTGTCGCGATTGTGTCAATATGGAATTTCTGTAACCATTGCGCTTCATCCGGAACCAAGTGGATACAGATACGACATGGACAGAATATGCCTACGGTCCGAAGGATGCCACACGATCACCAGTATCTCCACTCCGGATTCTAGTGATTTCCGAACGTTGCAAATGGGTGCCTGAATCTCATTCTCCCTCTAGACTAGGCGTCATCTTCACGATGGCTGACATGCTGTGCATAGCGAGGTGCTGCACGCCTGGTACGCCTGGCGCGACTTCATTCCTATGATCTTACTGTTGGAACGATTATGACGACGGTGGCTTTGGGGTCTATCAAGTCCGTACGGAATGTTCTGAACGGCATATAAGACCTTCAACGGCGTTGAAGAAGGTACATCACACAATCACTCCAGTCTTTTTCTTCACCTTCAGCTTCACCTTCAGCAAATCTATATCTCAACATTTCTGCGACTACCCACAAATCTATACCTCCATATCACCATCGTGCAGCTCACCGGCTTCGTCCTCTCCCTTCTCGCGGTCACCACCTCGGTCTGCGCAACTCCTACTCCTGTAGATAACTTCCCAACTACTCTGCAAGTCGTTGCGCGATCTCCACCGACCAAGCTTCCAAGCACGATCAAGGGCTTCCCACCAAAAGACTGGAAGTGCAAGCTTACTCAAAAGAACGACAAGAGTCAGCATCGCCCAAAAGCCTCACTGTGCAGATACCAACAACTCTCAGCCCAGACGTTTGACAGTGATTACATCAAGAGGAGCGTTGAATATGGCCTCCAGCTCCGCGACAATGGCGATAATAAGGCTGGGAGCAGCAAGTACCCAGGCTGGCTGAAAGCGCCAAAGTCTATCGAAGGTCTCGAGGACTACAAGGGTGAGACCAATGTTGATCACTTTCCACTCACGCACGATGGCAAGACCGTGTTTGTTGGAGGAACCCAGAAGTCGACCAGCGACGCAAGAGTCGTATATCAGCACACGATCGGCTCAGATGAGGCTATATTCATCGGCGTGTGGACTCATGCAGGTAGGAAGGATGGTAAATTTGAGAAGTGTGAGGAGGTATAGATACAGCGGCTTTATTTTGCAAGGCTCTGCGTGGTGCAGATGTGAGGTTCACGCCAGGAGTACATTGTGTGGAGTTTCTGCACTCCCCGATTCGTCACTATATTTGCGATCGCTGTTCCAATAGAATCTATTTCGAAGTCATTCGGATCTCGTAAGATCTTTTTGAATCTTCGCAATCACCCACCCCATCAGGCAATGGCAGTTGTTTGATTTGATCAATCATATGATCGGTTACACAGACTTATTGACTATACACCTAGTTGTCCTTGCCTGTCTGTGGCTTCGAAGGAAACACCTTGCTACTTAGATCTAGCACAGGCAAAGGACAAGGAATGCCGACAGCCTCGCAGGCAGTCAAGATCGCAAGATACCAGCCACTTATCAGGCCCAAGAACCCAAAACCACCAGCGATACGTAACAGCTTCTCGACGTGTAGGAGACCAGCTTCCGTGGTTGCAGAGGCGACGCTGAAATCGGCAGCAGCGATGAATGAAAACAGCATGACAAGGCCGAAGAATGTGAAAGTGAAGAAGAGGTTGACGCGGAGCGTGCCAATGAGGAAGACAAATGATGCGATGGCCCTGTTCATGGTTAGTGGTGTTGGCGGTAACAGTTCAAATGGCCCACATTGTCACGTTGTGGAATCCTTGGGAAGAATTGTACGCCGCACCATGGGCGCCGCCTAGTTCCGCGAACGGTGCGGTAGTGTTGTGGATGGGATCTTGTGTGTAGGCGAGACTGCCCCAGTGCGAGCCGTAGATTAGAAAAACGGCCATCGGGAATGCTTCATAACATTAGCTATGATCGAACCTGAGTGTAGAAGACGTACTGTTTCCGAGAATAAATTCGGCAATCCCGGCAACGTTCATCGCGATGCAGCCAAAGAAATAGTAATCACCACTCAGCCCAACAAGAGACTGCGGAGCCACTGCGCCCTGAAAGCCGCACAGAATGAGGATAGTAGATGTGTATGGGATCAAGAAGCCGATGAGGCCGAGAAGTGTTGGGTTCGCTTACAAGGTGTTAGCTTTATACTTTTGAACTTTGGGGTGATGACATACCAAACCGCTTTGCAAGATCGCCACGACGAGGAGCTGATGGCTGGAAGAAGAGTCGCTCGTATTGCTCTGGACTGAGAGCAACAGTAACTTGTCGACTCAGTTCGGTGCCATTGCCGCCAATATTGACACCATTGTGCTCGGTCATTTCGTGGTCCATTTTCGATGTCTCGGACATGACTGGCAGTGAAAGTTGGTGCTTGATGGGTCAATCTACTTCAAGGAGTACTCCCAGATCGATGAAAGCAGCGATGAGAAGCTCAGTATTTGTGCCATACTCGTGAGACGAACCCTTTTATAAAAACGCTTGCCGGCGGTAGAATGCAGTGTCACTCCGTCATTCAAACCGAGGTGGAATGTCCAAATAGTTGTCTCCCCAGCTTCTCCGCACAATGACTCTCCACACTTCTCCACAGTCGTCATGTTTGCGGCTCGTAGAGTCGATTGCCGTTGGCTGACAGGTGCGGCAAGTCAAGCTTCGACAAGCCGTTGCTCCGCGGCTCGGCAAGCAGCTCAAGTAGGAAGGTACTTTCGCCCATGACATCGACAACTTCGGACCTCGAAATACCGAGCCGCGCGACGTACAAGAACTTGTACCTCGAGAATTCGCTTCGGCTGACGAAAGAGATGGTTGTGCGGCTTTTGGATGATTTTCGCAGGGCTTTTCACTGCACAAGCATGTAGAATAGTACCACCACGGTGGTGTCAAACGCCTTGCGAAAGGCAGTATAATCTCGAGGTGAATATCAGAGCATCGCGGCAAAGTTGGAAGGCCTCCCGCTTCATCATCTCTCAATTTCTGTCTTTGCGCACAAACTGCGTCAGTGTTGACAGGGTCAGAAAGATGCTGTTCGGTTCACCGCTTGGAGTGCGGCAAGATCATATCGTCGTTTGCATCATGAGCTTGCGCGATCGTCGAATTGAAGCCGTTGTGCGCTCAATGCGCACTGCGGACCTGAACGCTTAAGTGCCTGGAATCGTGAGTGGGTGTGGCTGTTCGATATTTACCGGCTGCTGGATCCTGCTGCAGGTGCCCACCCGGGTAACGGCGTCGCGTCGATCATCCGTCTTGATTAAATATACGACTGCGCAAATTGAATCGCATGACACTGCTGCAACGCGGGGTTCTTAAAGCCAGAAACATGCCACTCGACAGTTGGACTTTGTGTTGAAATAAAGCCCTCGGAAGAAGAACGAGACTACAATCGCCATGTGGAGCTCACCTATTGCAACGTTCAGCAGCTTAATTCTCATCGCATCCGTGTTAGCAACATGTCTGGGTATGCCTCAAGCTGCATCAACCTCCACCGCCGTGCCAACCGCTTCGCCAATACCGTGGTCGACAAAGATAGAAGCATTTGAAACCTACGTCCTCGAACAGCCCGATCAAAATGCTAGCAAAGGTTTTGGTCGCGGCCCATTTCTTCGCAAGACATTCGACGACGGTGCATGTCTCCAAATCGGCCTCTACGATTGGGACTGCAACCATGAGATTCCCTACAAGATGCGCGGCATCGCGAAGTGGCTCCATGACAACATCTCTCGTGATACTGATCCAATATGGGACACGTACCGATACTATGTATATGGATACTATGCGGACCCTGAAGATGGTTGGAACTTCTACGGAGCGTCAAGATTGTCATTTGGTGCTTGCGGAAACCGAGGTCCACAAAGCAGCTGTGGCGTAACCTACTGCGTCGATCAAAATGGGACGACAGTGGGGCAGCCAGAGCTGGTACCAGAGGGACAGACACCGTGGATGGACCCGAATGATAGGAATAGGTTATGTCCGTGGCTGCGACACAACAAGAGTGCTGGGTAACGAGGTTAGAGTGGCTGAGAGTGGCGTTGTAGTTGGCGAAGTTTCTCCGCCATGTGTTGTGTTTCTGGAGAATAGTCTAGGTTCACAGGAAACCGAGGACATATCAATCCATTGGAGGACGCGCGGACCTTTTTCCAAAAACGCTCGTGACATGCAGAATATGTCTCTTCTTGCTGAGAACACCACATGCTCATGTGGCTGCTCACGTTGACTTCATCATGGCTCTGATGTTGCATCAAAACCAGTGCGATCCCCAAGTATACATGAAGTGTACAATCAAGCTCTACTCTCAATACTGTACTTCACTGTGGTGTGCATTTTAAAGGTCTTTCTGGGGCGCTAAATCCATCTTCGAGGAACAACTTGTGTCAATCAGCTCAAAAGTTCTGAAATCGACAGGCGTGAAGAAACTTTTCGACAACTATCAGTATTAAATATTGTGATTCACCTCGCCAATGTCTGTTTGACTCTACATTTGAGGACATTGCGGACGAACTTGTAACAGCAATGCAACAAGCTGTACCCTCACAGTCCAGCCGTGGTATCCGAAAATGCCACAAGTAAGATTCGAAGTAGCCTACTTGAAGCGTAACCGAGCAGTGCGATAAAGCACCGCGCGAACATTTTGTGGCGGCAATCACAAGCGACGGCAATTATGCGAGCGTGAGACAATAGGATGAGAGTCAATGTCCGCGGAACTTCTCGGTGACAATGCGGACCTTCTTCCGCATAGTCGTACTGGCCCAGCATCTGCGAGTTCGCGAACCCAAAGGCTGTGCGAACAGCATCTCAGTGCCTTGCTATTAAAATCAACACGGTCAAGATATTTTGCCCCAAACATTAGTACTTGACGATCAATTCATCGTCCGGTTGGAACGCTTTTTCACTAAGATCGCCAGACGCGAAAGCTTGGTTACCGCCCCCATGCTTATCCTGTCAAGCAATGCGGGGTAGATCCACGCTAGTTTCTGGGGCACGAGTCCCATGTTCATGGTCCTGGATGGCCTCAGAGGTGTCAACAACGTGTGGGATGGAATTCTGGAGAAGTACCGCGGCGATCTTGTAGAAGACCAATCCCATCGATACCGTTGGTGGTGAAGTTGAGGGCCAGACCGGGGCTACCGCGCCTCAACGTCCCAAGGTAAGCCACGATGCAGTCCAGATGGGGTACCCCGCATTCATCAGTGCAAGGGCTTCAGACATTGCCATATCGGGTCGAGATGGATGTATGTAACCGCTGGTTGTGGCATATGTTGCTGATCCATAAGAGCTTCACTGAGCCTCCTCCAACTGAAGCCGATTATCAGCGCATCCTGGGGCTCTTCGCTGCTCCTCAACAATACAGTTCTTCGACAATTCTTTGTGTGTGAGCGCAACGAAGAAACACGATGAGGGGCCACAGTGACAGCTCCAGTGAGTCAATTCACCCTCGCACCCCAATCCATTACTGAACACTTCAGATGTCTCGGACCAATCACCCTCGACATCAAAGCCTGCCTTCAACCACTTCGAGGAGGTCCACACCAACGAGATTGTGCCAGGTCACAACAACTACTACGAGAAGAATGGCAACAGGACCGAGGGCGATGGCGAAAACCATGAAGATGTCCCGATGAACTTCAAGAGGATCATGGCTTTGGTCGCCATGGCTTTCCGTAAGCTCCTTCCAGTCATTCTCCTTCCTCTACTAATACTGCAAAGTATGGACCGGCAGTCAGATCCCAGTATACCTCTTCGGTGGTGTTCCTCCCCAAATCTACGGCGATATTGGCGGTGTCGACCGATGGATTTGGTTCGTGCTCGCCAACCTCCTCTCCCTAGCCGCTGTCTGTCCCTTCGTTGGGTCCATTTCCGATATCGTGGGACGACGATGGGTTGCCATCATCGGGGCTTGCTTCCTCATCCTGGGCATGATTGTGTGTTCCACCGCCCAAACCATGAACATCTTCATCTGCGGCATGGTCTTTTCCGGCGTGGGTGCAGGTATCAACGAGTTGACTGCACTGGCTGTGACGTCTGAGTTGGCACCTACCAGCCAGCGCGGCAAGTACGTCGCCATTCTCGTCTTCACCATCATTCCTTTCTGCCCTTCGGTGCTTTGGGCGCAACTTATTGCTTCTCAATCTCCTGGAGCATGGCGATGGATCGGACTGTTCTGCGGGCTTTGGGCATTCATTGGCCTCGTTTTGACGACGGTCTTCTACCACCCCCCTCCCCGCGTCAACAGTGCTGGTATGACTCGTCGCGAAGTTCTGGCCCAAATTGACTACGTCGGCGGCTTCCTCTCTGTTGCTGGAATGCTCTTGTTCATGATGGGCATGCAGTGGGGCGGATACCAGTACAAGTGGTCCAGCGCTCACGTCCTTGCTCCTCTCATCTTGGGCGTCTTACTGCTCGTGTCGTTTGTGCTTTGGGAAGCCTACGGAGCGAAGCACCCCATGTTCCCGAAGAGGCTGCGCCAGGAGCCACGCATTCTTGGTCTTACTCTCGTCATCACTTTCATCTCCGGCGCCAACTTCTTCTCCATCCTCATGTTCTGGCCGACTCAGGCTTTCAACGTTTACGGTCATGATCCAATTGGTGTTGGTATCCGTGGTATTCCAGTCGGCTTTTCTATTCTCGCTGGGGCTTGCATCGTCTTGTGGCTGCTTTCTATGCTTCGCGGTCACAACAAAGAACTCCTGATCGCATCGTCGGTCTTGATGACTGCGGGCTGTGGAGCGCTCGCAGTAGGTCGTGTGGACAACTTGTACCAGCTCTGGGGATTGCTAGTTCTCGCTGGCGTCGGTATTGGCGGTATTGTCGTGCCTGCGTCCATTATTTGTGAGTTTATGAAACCGTACTGACTATGGAGATCTTACTAACCTCGTTAGCCACCATCATCTGCCCAGACGATCTCATCGCTACCGTCGCAGCCCTTACTCTTGCGATCCGCGTCATCGGCGGCTCAATCGGCTACTGCGTGTACTACAACGTCTTCATCTGTACGTCCTCCCCTCAATTTGAGGTAATGTAATGGCTAACACGCTCCAGCAAAATTCGTCCCAGCAGCTACTCACTTCATCGGCGGCGCCATGGTGACCAAGCTCAACATCACATCTCCCAAGATTATCGAAGAGGCGATTGTCATCACCGGGTCTTCGCTTCTTCCCCTCCTCGAGGAGCTGCCAGGTATCAAGGGCGTGCCGGGTGCGTACGAATTGGTCGTGTATGCTGGTCAACTTGCGTACGCAGAGGCATACAAGTACGTGTACTATGTTAGCATCGCTTTTGGAGGTGTCGGCATTATCGCAGCGTGCTTTTTGGGCGACATTTCCAAGTACATGGACGACCACGTTGCTGTCGTCATGCACTGAGCTGGAGGCTGTGCAGGAATGTTGTTCGTAGACGGAGTATATAATTAGTCGAGCTTTATACTTAGCGATCGAAGTCAAGTTGAACAAGGCTTTAGCTTTGATGTCTTATATCGTGTTTGTGATTCCCTTGCTGTTTGCGGAAATCGCGGTCGCAGTTGCGAGCCACGTGGATGGACAACACCAAACGCCGCAGCGAAATGCAGAGGTCTGTCTCCTCACTCCATCCCACATTTACCGAACTCCAGAGTTTCGCATCATCACCCATCCAACGTCCTCGAAATTGCGACGTTGTTTACCGAAATGTTGCCGGCTGCTCCCTGCTCGAATGATGATCGCCGCGGACCTGCCGGAAAAAGCTGCCAGCAAACCCACCACTCCTACACTCACTCCATTCTCGTCGTCTTCCAACAACATCCGCAACACGAGTACCAAGCCCAACTACATGGTCATTCTGGAAAATCGATATTTGAAGACGAGAATGTAACCTCGTGGAGATAGAGGTCGGCCCGCGTGGTGCGTTAGATATCCCGGTCGCAGGCTCGAACAGGCATAGGGGCCGAAGTTTAATATTGAAAGTGGACAGCACCTGCGATCTTCATCCTTGGTGTTTCTATTTTGTGCCTACAGCCAGGGCCTATTGCGGAGCCCTGCAGTGCTATACGAAGTCTGCATGATAGCGATATGGCGAGATGGAGGACCGCGCGCCGCAACGGCGTGATACAAATATCAACGTCGTGGTTGCGACTCCACGCACGCAGCCTACCGTTCATCGAGAATTCCAGCCATGGGAAAGGTTTCTTGTGCTGTTGCGGCCCTTCTCTTGGGCGCGCAAGTCGCTATCGCCACGCCGCTTCGTCCCAGGCTCGACACCAGTGCGCTCACACAGCGAGCGACAAACCAAAGCGGCATCCTTCTCGACACTTACATTGTTGAGTTCGCGGATGACAATGAGACGCCATCGACATTCTATGCGTCTCTGGCGGCCAGTGGAGTGGATGCTGTGCCCCGACTGGACCTGAGCTTCAGCCTCTTCAAGGGCGTCTCGTTCCAAGTCAAGGGCTCCAGCTCCAACTCGAGTGCGACAGACAGCTGGAACTTCATACGCCAGATGCGAGCCGACCCTTCCATCCGGAACATTTGGCCGTCCCGAGTCACAAGACACTTGCGTGACGTGGGAGGTGCAGTGCCAGCACAAAACTCTCACGTCAAGCGACAAACCCAGGAAGAGCGCACCTTCTCCCCGCATGTGATGACCCAGGTCGACAAGCTCCATGCCGAGGGCGTGACTGGCAAGGGCTTTCGCATCTCGATCATTGACAGCGGCATCGACTACACGCATCCAGCACTGGGCGGCTGCTTCGGCCCAGGCTGTCTTGTCGAGATTGGCTACGACTTTACGGGCGACAACTATGTACCCGGAGATGCATCGAGACCGGCGCGGCCCGACAATGACCCCATGGACAACTGCGTCGGACATGGCACCCATGTTGCGGGGACCGCTGCTGCCCAGCTCGAGGGCAACAAGTATGGCTTTACTGGTTCTGCTCCTGGCGCGAAGCTGGGCGCGTACCGCATGTGGGGATGCACATCGACATCCACGACTGAGATTGAGCTGATGGCATTCGCTCGTGCTGTTGAAGACGGAGCTAGCATTATCTCGTACTCGAACGGCGACGAGTCTGGCTGGGCGGGAGAGGCACGTGCTGTCATCATCTCCCGGATTGTCGACTCAGGTATTCCCGTTGTGGTTTCCGAAGGCAATGACGGCGGCCAGGGCCTCTTCTATGCCTCTACGCCTGCGGCTGGCGGTAGCATCACGGGTACAGGAGCAGTCTCGAATACGATGTTTCCTTCATTCCTCAACCAGGGCTCGTACAAGACTGGCAACTCCACCACCAACGGCACCACTGAATTCCCCTTCTTGATGGGCACTCCTGCGTTCGCTGCCGACACCACACTCCCGCTGTGGTCTGCGGTTGATGCAAACAATGCTTGTAACCCGCTCCCGGATGACACACCAGACCTGAGCCAGCGCATTGTGCTTCTGGAGTTTTTGGATTCACGAGCCACGCGGTGCTACCCACAAGACCAGGGCGCCAACATTGCAGCAAAGGGCGGCAAGTACATGATCTATTACACCAAGAGTAACTCGACGATGCGGGATGATGTTTTCGTTTACGCTGATGGAATTCTGGGTACGGCCAAGGCAGTACCATATGCTGCTGAGAAGTGGCTGTCTCTGCTCTCGGAAGGTAACACGGTCACGGTCACGGTTCCGTCCAACTCTTCCCAGTCTCTTGTGGAGCTTGTGAACAACGAGAGTGGAGGATACGTCGCGGGTCAATTGTCAAGCTGGGGCCCGAGCTGGGAGCTCGACATGACCCCTCAAGTTGTTTCGCCTGGAGAGAATATACTGAGCACTTATCCCACGGCCATAGGTACCTACCGCGTCATGACTGGCACGAGCATGGCGTCTCCGCTAGTTGCAGGCATTTACGCCATGCTTGGTGAAGTGTACGGCAAGTTGGAACCGAAGCGTCTGCGCCGAATTTTGACACACACCTCCAAACCGCTGGCCTGGCACGACGGCACCAAGGCTCATCCCGATATTCTGGCGCCAGTAGCGCAACAAGGCGCTGGTATCGTGCAAGCCTGGGAGGCAGCTCACACAAAGATCGAACTTGACGTCGACAGTCTGATGCTCAACGACACGGAGCATTTCGCCGGCACGCACACCTTTAGTATCAAAAACACCGGCTCCGAAGAGGCAGTTCTTCAAATCGGCCACCGCAAGGCTGTGACCATGTACGCCATGAGCCCGTCATCCAACCCTCTGCGTACAGGCATGTTCCCCAACGCCATCGCCACAGAATACGCTTCCGTCTCCTTCTCCTCCGACAGCCTCACCGTCCCCGCCGGCCAATCCGCGGAGCTGACCGTCACATTCACGCCTCCCGCCAACCTCAACGCCACCCTGCTGCCCGTGTACAGCGGCTTCATCTCCATCGGCGACAAGCTGCAAGTCCCGTACCTGGGCGTCGCAGGCAGCATGCGCGCCACGCCCGTCTTCTCGCAGGACTCGGTCTACCTTGCGGACGGCTACACACCTGCAGTTGCAAACAAGACGTACACAATTCCACGCCCGGATCCGAAGAACCCCCCGCTTACGGACCGTGGAGATATGATGGCCACGCCGAACGTGTATGTGCGCCCAATCGTCGGCACGCGGATTCTTCGCGCGGATGTTTTGCGTGGGGACGAGGAGCTGGGTGCGCTTGCTGGCTGGCCGCCGACATTTGTCGCAAGGTTCGAGCGGCGCGCGTGGATCAATGGCCTGCTGTCGAATGGGAAGGTCATGGAGGAGGGCACGTATCGGCTGCGAGTGCAGGCGCTGAGGATATTTGGGGATGAGAGTAAGAAGGAGGACTGGGATGTTGTGGAGACGGTGCCGTTTGGGATCAAATATACAGCGTAGAGGTAATGTGGTTAATGAAGCAAGAACGATTTTGGAGTCAAATATTACCCAATGTGCAATACGGGTTTCTCTCCATTTCTGCAAATCTTTCCATGTCTTTTCCGGCCAACCACATCTCGCGCTCATACTCTTCTAGTTGCGGTACGTCCCACACCTCGCGCTCATACTCTTCTCGTTGCGGTACGTCCCACATCTCCCATACATCGAAGTAGTACGGAAAATCCGGAAAGTGGTCGAAGTGGTCGGAAGTATCATTGTATCGCCATCGTTGGCGTAGTTTGCGGTACAATGACGCCGTTGTACTAATCCGCGCGTTGAGAAAGTGTCGGTCTGGATGTTCATGGAGGGGGTGCAGTTTTGGCAGCATTACTACGACTCGGACGGTGTGAGGGAGTGAGGAAAGGAGAGCATCGAGAAGAGAACGCTCGTTGACAAGCGACCAGGTGCGGGTCGCAGTATGGTCGAACCACAAGTGCAGTGTCGTCAGATTTTGGAGGAACGGCGCGGCACAGATTTGGCGCCAGGACTGCACGGTGGGTGAAGTCTCTCCTACGTTATCTCGGTCTGTCGTTTCCTCTATGGACTGGAAGAACTGGAATGGGAGCCGCAAAGTGATGCTCAAACGCTTGATACCGTTTCGCAGGATAGGATGAGACGGTGCAAAGCCCTGTGCTGTTAAGAAAAGAAGAGTGTCCAAGTCGGCGACATTGACAATGATGGTGCGAGACCACAGATCCATGATCTCATCATGCCTGTAAGCGTAAGTAACAGCCATCCCAATCTATTCATGAATCATACATCATCTTGCAAACAAGTAACAATACAGGTCCCAGCGCAGTTCGCAACTGAACCCACTCCTCGCACATCCAATGCGGACCCCAAGCCGACCTAGCTCGTCTCTCCCATTCCACTTCCGAGTAGTTTCTTTTAAGATCCCACACGGAGGCGGGCGCTCGTTCGCTGCCGTCATACGGTTTGGCGTCAGTCTCGTGTGGGAAGTTACTGCTTCTCTTATCGAGGTCTGGATCCAGACACCTCGAGACGTGGAGGCGATCGTCGCGCAGCCAGACGTGGATTTGGCGAGGGAGAATGTATGAGTAGATGTCTTGTCGCACTTCAAGTGGTATACGTAGCAGGATGCTTTTAGATTGGGACATTGTCACTTCAAAGGTAGCCAAAGACGGATGCAATTTGAGAGCTGTGTTTCTGCCTAGAAGTAGGCAAAGCAAGGCGAGGTATTTAAGCGCCATGCGTAACTGTGCCACATTGGCTAAAGCACCCACCATTCCCCCCAGAGCAGTAATACAGTTTTGCTACGTACCGCATCGATCTTTTTTAAAACCAATCGAATTTTCTCAAATCGCGTATTGCACATTTCCAAACCCCCTAATCTCCTTCGCCACAGCCTCAACATCAATACCATCCTTCCACGCCCCGCGCTCCCAAACCTCCGCTTCACCCGGCGTCATATACCCATCGAACGCATCGACACTATACGGATAGTCCGGTCTGTAAACCACATCCGTCTCTCCTCGACAATTCACCACTCCGCGCCATCGCTGGCGGAGTTTCCTGGTTACCCGCGCGTTGCCGATAGTAGGATTGAGCAAGTGGCGCTCAGGTAATTCGTAGACGGGATGCAGCATCGGGAGGAACAACGTACTCTTAATCACCGTGTTGCTGAGATATGCAAGTAGAGGAGTGAGGAGTGCGCGTTCGTCAACGACAGACCATATTTGCGCATCCGCATGATCGAACCAGATGCTCAAACCTTTCAACTGCGGGGCTTTCGCCAGTGTCGAAGAGATTCCGGTCCAGATGCGTACTTGCTCTGTGTCGTCTTCCGGCTTTTTAAACGTTTGGAAGGAAGCAAGTGGCATCCTCAACGTCAGATTTACCTCCCTAAATCCCTGCCTTAACACGCCCGGCAGTCCGTCTTTCTCCATCGATCCCAGCTTTTCCAACACGCTCAGATCCGTGATGGCGAGCGCAACGTTGCGCCACCGGAATTTCGAGACTTCATCGTACATCTGCTTACTAGCCCGCAACACCCCCATCTCCACTCCCATCTCCACCCCCTCCCCCTTCCCCTTCCCCTCCTCACATATCCATTGCGGACCTCAACTACTCTCCAACCTGCCCGCCCAAACATCCGTACTTACACGCTTCGCAAACCCACTCGGACATGTTCCACGCTCATATCCGTCAAGAGCGACGAGCGTGAGCTCTTGGCATGGAGAACTGGCGCTCCGTCCATCGCGGTCTGGTTGCTGGCAGTTCGCAATGCAAAGGACATGATCCTCTAGGCGAAGGTGGATTTGTGGTGCAGGCAGAATATACGCATAGACAAGCTGGCGGAGTTCGAGGGGGGGGACGTAAGAAGGTGGCTGTCTGGCTTGCTCCATCGCCAGTGAAGTTACGAGATACGTGTGCAATTTTCTGATGCTTGAAGGTCGACGTCGCTGCGCCTCGTGCCTACATATTCGCGCTAAGCAGGAAACGGCAGTGCTCGTGTCTTGGGAGAAGAGATGTCTTTATCAAATTTCGACTACCTTATCTACATACGTTCTACTTGAGTAACTTGCTTCATCTTCGTACATACTGGCTTATCATATACACCCCCTTTGTCCTTCCTCTCGTCCACCTCCTAACTGCCGACTGATCAAATTGTATCGCAAAAGCACAAACAAACACTTTGGGGTATAGAATGCTTCTCTCTGCCCCATGTTGCAAACCAGAATAACGCCGAATAAACACAAACCACGTCCATCAGGATACTAAAATGTCGTATTAGGAAAAGAGGGGACGGACCAGCCAAACGAATCAGAGAATCACTTCAAGAGATGAGCGTGCTTGTCGAGAACCTATCTCCAGCCCGGTCGGTCTCCTGCGCTGGATTGCCGTCCACTGGCGCCGGCGGTTCCGAGTCTACTGGCGCTGCGGCCGGGGGTGGATGGCGTCATGCTCGACGTGGAACCGGTGCGGGGCTTGATGAGGCTGCTGCGGTGGTTCATGACGCTGGGAGGGCGGTTGGCACGGCGCGCAGCTGGGCTCTGCTCCTCAGCAGCGTCATCTTCTTCCTCAGCAATAGACGCTTGACGTTGAGAGGCGGGCGTGGAAGAGCGAGGGGTGGATCGTATGGGCAGCTTTCCTTTACCCGGCGTGGAGGGAGACTGCATGGGGCTGGCCAGAGGACGTCTCGATTGCTGCGAGGGCGTAGTCGATGCAGGTCGGGTCGTAGGAGCGGGAGACAGGGCTGTTGAGCGACGCTTCTGCTGGGAAGGTGTAGTGGATGCAGGGCGGATTTGCGGTGCGGGTGAGAGAGTCGAGCGGCTCAACGGGCTTCGGACTGGGAGATTTGATGCTGTAGAGTGACTCCTCAACGACGACGTCGGTCGCTCTAGAGGCTTTCGGTAGGGCGACGGTGTCGTTAGTGTCAGCGGCTTGAAGTTGTGGCCCACGACGGTATCGCGCATGTTGACGCTCGAGTTCCAGCGCGGCTTAACGGCGGGTCTCTCGGTCCTGGGAGACTCTGAGCGAGTCGGCGTGCCAATCATCGAGCGAGACGGTGCTGTGCCGTAGCGGTCCCAGGGAAGGGATGAGATGTGGGCACCCTTTGGCGTGCTCATGGGCAGGCTCGAGTAGCGGCGGTTATCACGCACAGCCGGCGGCTTTGAGGTGGACGCACTAGATTGACGAGACTTCTTTCCTGCATACGGAATGGCACCCGTGTCGCTGCCCTTGCGGCTCATAACCACGCTGGACGCGGGAGAGCTGTTTGGCGTGTCGACGGCTGAAGATCCCTCGGTGCGCGCCGAAAGCACAGTCGAGACTGAATCCCTCAGCTTGCGTGATGCCGTGAAGTCGTCCAGAATAGCGTCCATATCCTTGATTACGCTCTCGAGATCGACAAACTTCTGGCGCACGTCCTGCTGGATCCTCAGAATCTCGCCATTGACGGTCGAGCGGTGCTTCATCTCAATGTCAATCAGCTCCAGCACGCGCTTCATCGAGGGCGGGTAGTGGTCGCGCTTGTCCTTGTACATGGCAATGCGTTTCTCGATGTTTTCCTCGTCGCGCTGCTCAATCGCTTCCGTCAGACGCTGCACGCTCTTCATGCACGAGTCGTACATGGCCACGGCCTTGCTTCCTGCTTGGCGGAAGCTGTGCACCCACTTGTCCTCGCCCAGCTCTTCGCGCAGTGCATCAGCATCCGCTTCGAGCTTCTTCTCCTGCTCCTCCAGCTGCTCTTTTCTGCGTGACAATTCATCACAAGCTGAGGGGAAAATGTTGCTGGAGCGGGACTGGAACGAGGCCAGCCGCATGGGCAGGAAGTCGAGTGACGCACGGAGGGGCTGGAGCTTTGCAAACAGTCCGAGCAGGCGCGTGTTCTCGTGCTCGATCTGCGGGATGGGCGAGATGGGCGACACGACGGTCAGGGGCGGCATACTAAACCGCTTGTTGACCATGTTCGGCTGTGGCCGCGCCGTCTGTCCCACGGCCGTCTCGAGGTCGGCAATGTCAAACTTCTCCGCAGACTCGGCGACAGAGTCGGAGATGACGCGGTGGCGGCGCTCTTCCATCTCAAAGACGAGGCGGCTGAGATTCTCGACTTCGGCGCCAATCTCGCCCAGCACATTATTCCACAGCTCCTCCCACTCCATGGCGATCTCGACCTGGTTCTTGATGCCCTTGAGCGTCTGCTTGATCTGGGCCCACTTGCTGACAATCTCCTCCATCTGCGTGATGAGCGTCGTCTGGTCCTTGACGGGGAGAGAGGAGATATCCGGGCGCGCCTGCAAGTCTTCAATCGCGCCAATGTAGACGGTGACGAGGCCCTCAAACTTGGTGACGGCAGCATCGACCTCGGCCAGTCCTTCTCTTCCAGCCGCCGCCGCCCACTCGACGTCGTCTTCGGCATCGAGTCCGCTGAGCACGTCGGCGGCCTTGGCCATCCACAGGCGGATGTCGTTGGCGGCCTTGTGCAGCGCCCGGCCGGCGAGCGTTGATGAGGGGAGGGAGGTGATTTCCGAGGCGATGGTGGTGGGCGGCAGCTTCATCGACGTCAGCTGCTGGATCTGGTTGCTGAAGGAGGCCTTGGAGAGGGTGTAGATGGAGTTGGCGCGCGGGAAGTGGCGGCGCTGGAAGTAGGATTCGATGTCGATGCCATTGTCGTCGAGGACGGAGACTTCTTCGGCGGGGGCGGCGGGGGGAGAGGGGGAGGGATCGGGGAGATCGGGTGATTCTGGAGGTGGTAGTTCGGGTTGTTGCGGTTCCTGAGGGGGTTGTGGTGCTTCTTCTTCCACCACCTTTGGGGGGTCTTTGGGCGGCGGCGTAGGGGGGCGCGTGGGTTCTTCGCTTTGTGGCTGCGTAGGCTCTGCGCTCGTGACCTCGCTCGTGACCTCACTCGTGACCTCACTCGGGATGCTCAGCGTCTTCGTCTTGGATATGTCCGGCAGGCGGTACTTTTGCATGTCCATGACCTCGCCCTCGGCCTCGCTCTCCGACGGCGCCAGCTTGTCGCTCGTGCTCACAACGCTGCTGTGGTCGCTCTCCGTCTCCGTGTCGGGCTCCATGGCCAGCGGCGGCACGCTCTCGCCCGTCGACTGCGGGATGAGGGGCGTCTCCTGGGGGGTGTGCGGCGTCGACGTCGACTGCTGTGACTGCAGGTAGCCCGGCGGCGGGGGCCCGATGCCGCTCCAGGCTGTCCCGCGGCGCTCGACGTTGAGGCTGCGGCGCTTGTGGAAGGCGTCGAGGCGTCGAATCTCGTCCTCGTCGAGGCGGCCAATGTCCTGGTCTTTTTTGTTGTTGTTGGCGTCGTTGCCCTGGTTCAGGAACTTCATGCGCGCGAGCAGCCCCGGCGACACATTTCTCGCGAGCTTGGTGGTGATTTCGCGCTCGAGATGGGGCGGCGTGTATTTCAGCGGGCGCGGCGACAGCTGCAGTGCTGGCGGCGCCGATGCGGTTGATGTCGGGCGGTCTGGCGGTGACTTCGCTGGCAGCGACGGCGGACGTGGCAGAATTTGGGCTTCACTCGCGGCAGGCGCTGGGCTGCTCTCTTGCTGGGAAAGCGTCGCTTCCGGATCGCTCATTGAGCATGCTTGGATGATATCGGGGGGGAAGCAGTCGTTTGCGGCGGGCGCAGATGGAGCGCTGCCGGTGATGCACGGTGCAGGCCCAAGATGGCAGTGCGAGTGCAGATGGTCGAGAATGGGATGGGCGAGGGATCGTCGCGTCCGCGTCCTAATAAACCGCGTCACACGGTAAACAATGGCCCGGCTGTACGACCACAACACGCAGAGTTGCTCGTTTGTTGAACGTGAGATTGAGAGATTGGGATTGGGTTCAGATCCAACACCTGCAACCTGTCCACCGCAACCGTCCCGCCTGGTCTGCACTCACACACTGAACGTTATGCGAACCAAATCTCCGCCAGGCCCATCCCTGTCGCCCGCGCCCAATTTCCTTCAACCCCAAACACGCCACAGGGCCGTGTCATTTCCAGAAGCCGAGCCGATCTTATCGCAAGCGTTATGGTTCGTCATGTTCGTCATTGTAGTACACGACACGAGGTGGTAGTACGCAGATTTTCGGGTTTGTGCGCGTCCATCTTGTGGCGGTGTCTTTGAGTATCAAGATGAAATTCAATCATTACAATTATCGAGATCATGGTAACAGGCAAGCCTTGCAAGTCATCTCAAGAGACAATAAAACTCAATGTCGTCGCAATTCATAGTTGCCCAGGTGATGAAAAGGGCAAAGTCACGTGACGTCGACTAACAGTGAAAGACTATGCGCGCGACTAGGCCGTATACACATCCTGTGCCCTTTAACCCGCTAGTCCATCTCAAATGTCCACGTCTCCAATAAACTGATCTCAAATTTCGACTCAATACATCTCTCTCTCTCAACTACTATAAAAAGAGAAGAAGATAGGTGGAGAGATGGAGAAGAAGGAGAACATGTCTAAAATAACCGAGACTCTACGTCACCAACTACATAAGTAAGAAGATTTCCGACCACGTCCAAGTGGGCGCAGATCAGATGCAAGATCCATGAATAACGGAACAATATTATATAAACGAGCAACTGGGTATGTAACAACCGGATATGGAGCTAGCGCACAGCCGCGCAGAAACTCTTTCAAGAACAACAGTAAGTATGTTTCGGTCTCATATCGCAACTTGGGACGAACTCGAAGTATTGCAACTTACTAGTTCCACCTAGCATCACGATCGTGGTACCACATCAGATCCACGTGCGTCTTGTAGGGAATGTATTTCACGTGTCGACCTGCTCAAAGCCATACAAGGACAAATGGAGCAGCTGTTTAACAACAAATCGAGACATCAAAGCGTACGCCGGGTATGAGCGCGGCAGCTGCGTCCTTGGTGGTCTTCAATGGGTGCCTCGAGCAACCTGGGCCCGCCATTTAGATTCGAGTTGGGGGCCCCATTGGATGTGCGAAGAAGATTTGGAGAACAAGAAGTTTGATGTATCTCTGCTCCTCTCTTGCATGAAAACGTAAGTGTCCAGAAACTGATGTGCCTGTAGGTGCTTATACATCCGGATACACCGAGATCCGAATTTGGATGTCACGCACTGCAATTACTCACGTTACCGATCTAGAGACTCTCGCTGGCCTAGGTACAAAAGTGCCAGCGCCGTCTCCCGACCATCTTCCTATCATCCTAGTTGATCAGATCACACACCTGAGTCTCACTCTCCGAATGCCACTGCGCTTCTTCTATTCCATTGAAGCACTTCAACAATATAGCCCTTCAAGCACCGAACAAGAATCATGGACCGCGCAGTTTTGGACGCAAATAGATTCCATACTCGAAAAGTTCACTAGTTTAACAGTATTCCGCCTCTGGGTCGATCACTGCGACCCAGAACCCTGGTCTCTCGTCAATGAGCGAATACTGCTCTCGCCACTCTTATCCCATCTACCCCATAGCACCAAAGTCGTCATTATTCTTCCGCGCCTGCATCCCGTTCACGAGCATCCTGATCGCCATTTTCTCCATATTATGTGGCTGTGCAGTTGTAGTGCATCGTTGCAAGCTTGAGCTGCGTTGACCGGTGCGGGGATCGATGAAGCTGACTGCAGTCGGAGGCAGCAACCATCGATGCGACACTTTTCTCCTCCCGACCCACAACTCATTCCCACCCCAGACGCGAATCGTTCCTTTCGCGTCATATGTCGCTGTATGAATATCAACCTTTAGAGCACTGGGACTCTGTTCGACTCGTCATCTTACACCCGGCTGCTCAGTCATCGGATCCCATACGTTGCTCCCTCCAACACGCGCGCTTGACGGAAAATCCGAAATACGAGGCCATCTCATACACCTGGGGAAACACCAGTGCACCGCGCTCATTATACGTAGGTGGAAAGGACGACTTCCTAAAGAGTACGAAGAATTGCTCCAATGCTCTGCGGGCTCTCCGTCTCGTGGACGGCGATCGGGTGGTATGGATCGACGCTGTTTGTATCAATCAGGCGGACACGAGCGAACGTGGTCATCAAGTCAAGAGCATGAATATGATATATGAGATGGCCTCGACTGTCGTCATATATCTTGGCGAAGATACGCGAGGAAGTCGCAGACTATTCAAAGAACTGGCCACGAGGGAGATGGAGCTCTCAGAGACCGGGAAATGCAGTCGGCAGCCACCCAGCGACTTTATAGTTAGCGAATTGGAAATCCTCATCGAAAGACCATGGTTTCGCAGAATCTGGGTGCTACAGGAGGTCAGTGGTAACACTTCGCTCACTGTCATGTGTGGATCTGTTCAAACTTCTTTGGAAATCCTAGAGGCATGTCTCCATGGATATCAGGGCCACCGTGTGATCGAGGACAGTGTACCACTGCCCATCCTTCTCTGGAGCCGCCAAAAGTTGAAAGTGGAAGAGCACCTTGATGCCCCAAGACGTCTGTGGCATCAAATAATATCTAGCAGAAGGTTCTTGGCTACCGATCCAAGGGACAAGATCTTCGCGCTCAGATCTTTGCTCCCAAAAGCACAGCGTAATTCTATGGATCATTTGATCGATTATGATGCCACCAAAGAGCAGACCTTCATCAAAACTGTATTGTTTCTGCTTCCGAGCATCGGCCTACATCTACTAACAGCGAATCGCCATCCCCACGATTTACACATGCCCTCGTGGATTCCTGACCTTTCCCAAAGTTCACCGCTGGACTCCTGGAGCCCGTATAAGAGTATAAGTCAGATTCCAGCATCGTTCACTGTCGTCAGTCCAAATATCGGTGAAAACCAGCTTAGGTTACATGTCAAGGGATTAAGTTACGCTACCATTCGTAAAACCAGCCGTCCATGGAAATTTCGAGACATGATAGACACGGAGCGCCAGATGATAGAATTCTTCAACACTCTTCCAACACTGGCTCAGCTGATTTATGCATCTCCGGACGACAACAATGAGTACGGCTCTTACCATTGCGACACAGAACTCTTACAGGGTAAGTGACACACACTTAATGAATTTCCAGAAACCATCTAAACTTAGCAGCTTTAATCCTGGAAGCTCGAGAAGATGCTCGAGCCTTTGGATGGGACTTACAGAGGGGTTATTGCCGCGGCTATCAACAGCATTCACGCTCCGCAACAATTTCCCCCCGCGAATTCCATGAAAGCTTGGCAGAGTGTAGAATCGTACTTACAGACACATTTGAACTTGCAATCGCCCCTGCGGCAGCACGTATTGGCGATACAGTCTGTGTATTCCAGCATGGGCATTCTCCCTGTCTCCTACGACGGCACGAAGACCAACTTTGGAAAATGATCAGTGGGGATTTTTACGCCTTCAGAAGGGTAGCCCAAGAACGAGGTGCAGAGTTCCCCTATCTTAAGTACTGCATGAGAAGAGCGGCTGAAATGGAGACGTTTGAAATCTGCTGAGAGAACCACCATTTAGACTCGAACTTCGACAGAGCAAGTACGATGCTTTCAATTCGATCCAGAGCCACACCCCCTACTCCGCCGTATCATCCTCATGAAATACCAATGCTCTAATCTCAATACTCTCTCTCGCTTCCCTATCCTCCGTATTCGGCACCTCAAACGCTGTGTGCGGAACCCTTCTCGCCCTTCCATCCACCTTCGAATCGAAGCACTTGATCAACAACACCTCTTCTGGCGTGAGTCCAGACTTGTAGTACCACCGATGTCCAGCATCGTGCTTCACAGACAACGTCTCGCCCCTGCGGTTCGGATAGATGAGCTCAACAACCACCAACCCGTCGTCACTGACGCTGCTCGCTTCGGCTACGGCCAACGGGTCACGCTGGACGGTCTTGATGGGCCGCCAGACGTTGATGATTTGCACGCGCCCTTTGAGTAGTTTTTCCGCCTCGTCGGGGAGGTGGTGCGCCACGCGCGACAGTGCTGCGGAGTAAGATTGGTCAATGTGCACACGCTTCACTGGCCCGCGAAGCGTCTTCTCGGCACCGCCTGTGTCGGGTTCTTGGCGGCGGATGGTGTGGTCGAAGATGAAGACGCGAGAGGCGCCGGTGCTAGAGATGTTAGATATAGTCGCGTCTAGCAAGAGAGCGACCTACACATCCTTGAGCAACTGCTCCGTCTCAGCGTAATACCCGCTCTTGATCTTCTCGTCGTCTCGAAATTCTTTTTCACTCGAAGCCTGGCGATGCACTTGGAAGCCGTTGCCGTCCAGGGTGAAGTCTTTCTCGCGGCCGCGGATGTCACGGACGGTCACGGGGTGTGTTTCGACGGGACGATCGTAAGTTTCTGGGCGATCAGTATAAGTGGGATGTGGCGGTGAACCGTCTTCATTTGGTTTGAAGTAATTCAGCACAGTCTGGACATCTTGAGGTCCATGGTTGATGGTGCTGGAAGATGATTGGACGGTTTGAGGAGTGTGTGTTGGAGCGGAACTTGGGGAGATGACGGCAGCGGTAGCCATGTTGATTGCTCTGGAAAGTTTACCGAATGTGGTCGGTCCGAGATGTTTTGATGGAATTGTGCTTCATGGTAAATGATACTCTTATACACCTCCTGTTTCTGCACTCGATATGTCAGCGCGCCAGGTTCCCCGCAAGCACGCAATATGATCGAAGAAGCGAGTCATCGGCTTTGAAATAGAAGCCGCGACTTGCGAAACCTACTCACATTGCAGACATGTCAGAACCATGCTGATTGGCTCGAAGATGATGCGCAAGTGTACGATTCTGACATTCCGATCAAGTTTTGCATATTGATTGTACCACGTGCTAATGATAGTAATCGTGTATTTCTCAGCAGACTATGACGCCATATGAATGAGCGTTGATACGGTCGTACCGTCACTCAGAACATCGGTCCCTTCTTCAACGCGATAGCCCTTCCACTTCGGGATGAGCTTGAACCAAACGAACCAATAGAGCAGACCGAACAAAATCACACCAGCGCCGACAACAGCGTAGGTTGCATACCAGATTCCGCCCTTTGCGTGGCCAGCTGTTGGTGGAAAGAAGGGTGCAGCGATCAAGGCGAGGCAGAGAACTATCCTCAATATGACAGCAACAGTCCAAGCCTTGAAAGGCCTCTTAAGGTCTGGTCGCTTGTACCGAAGCCATAGTAAGCCAACACCAGAAGCGAGCGCAAAGATCTGGCCGGGATAGCCTTCCACCTCAAGGATGAATGAGTACACCTCGCTCGAAGGTGGCAAAGCTATAACCAAGAGTGAGGGAATGTAGTGTACGATCAGTCCGCCCATTGGTGCATTGAACGGTTTCGACGATGCGAGGATGCTCGAGAATGGAAGAAAGCCTTGCCGTGCCACTTCTTGGTTCAGGCGCGCCTGAGATCGTCAGCTTGCTTCTCGTAAGCTGGATAATGCAACCCACCAGAGCAAATGTAACTACCATGACATTGCCAGCGCCGGAGAGTGCAACTGCAAGCGGTAGCAAGGTCTTCCCCACCGTCGAACCAAAACAACGTTCGAAGAAGAGCGCTGCTATGAGCTCTCGACTGTTCTTGACCTCATCCAAAGGCACGACAATGAAGTAGGCGACGTTGACCAGCAAGTACATGATACATGCGGTCAGCAGTGCTGTTATGGAAACAGACTTGAGGGTTCGGATAGGGTTGCGAACCTCGTTCATGACCTGCGCCTGTCAGTGCGTCCATAGAGTTTTCACGCCATACCCACATTATTCACGTTGTTGAGACCTGCAAACGAATAGAACACCTTGAAAAGCGACGTGGAGATGATTCCCCAGCTCCAATCACTCCCTTGCCACAACTCCGACCCAGCAGGAAAGTGACTCCGCGACTCATCACTTCCATGAATGCGAAATACCACCACAAAGAAGCCCGACAAAACCATGAACACAACCAACCCAATCTTGATCCACCCCAGAAAATTCTGGATGCGAATGCCAGTCTTCATGAAGCAGCTGTGGATGATGGTAATGGCTGTGAGTAGACCCACCGCCAGTGACTTGCGTCGAAAGTCTGTCGCCTCAATGTCGAATGCATAGAGCGTGTACTGGGCAAATACAATGCAGTTGCTGGCCGTGAAGCCTAGAAGAACAGCCTGCGTAGCTACCAGGGTACTGGCCAGAAATCGAGGTTTGCGGTAGACAAACTCCAAGTAAACCTTCTCGCCACCAGACCGTGGTAGCATACAGCCATACTCCAAGCCCACCGCAAGACCACATGCTGCGATGATGGCGCCCACGATCCAGAGCGAGAGAGACAGTCCTACACTGCCAACATCTCTTACAATGACGCCGGGCGTCGCAAAGATGCCGCTTCCGATGACGCGTGAAATCACTAGAATGTAAGCGCTCGACCAAGTGATAGTTCGTCCGAGGGTGGAAGTCTCGGGCAAGACATCGTCTTCGATAGCGCGCGTGATGCCTTCAGCGATTGTAGTCTCGGAATCTTCGCTGGAAGTGTATTGTTTCGCGCTTTCGGTTGGCGAAGTAACACGTGAAAGAAGTGGCTCTTGCTCTCCTGACTGCATCGTTGCTTCGTGCAATGACTGATATTGTGTTGACATGTTTACGGGTGTGTAGAGGACAGCATAGCTTGCGGGGAGACATGCTGAAAGACACGCAAGTAAAGAGCATATAATTGTCAGCAGTCGAGTCGTGCTTCTTGTCAGAAATGTCGTATTAGTTGATGTTCCAGATCACGCAATCTGGAGAGGCGTTGACGCATATCTGTACGACAGCGCGACAACCGCCTGATCAACACATCTCACATGCCACACCAAAAGGTGGTATCAATCCAAGTTTCGTGCCAGTCGGCGTAAATTCCAGAGCCTCGGAAATAGGTAGTCTTTGGGTCGTGGCACGCGTGATGTACTACCATCTCTTGTGACGTTTCGTGAGGCTTCAGATGAAAGACCTTGCGGAAAATACTGACTGGAGAGAATCTGGTGAGATGTGATCAGATGATCTGTCGGTGCTGGATGAGGGAAAGGAGAAGTGAAAGGTCGACGCGTTATTGCCGCTAGCGTCTCACGTGCTAGCGCGCGTGTTTCGTTCTCATTACTCATCAACGCTGTACCTTCTTCAACTCACCACCATGAACGACAATGATGATGCGCGAAACTTCCACCATCCGTACGAGCCTTATGATATCCAGAATGATTTCATGAACGCGGTCTACGACTGCTTGGACGCGGGCAAAGTCGGCATCTTCGAGTCACCAACCGGAACGGGAAAATCGCTGAGTTTGATCTGTGGGTCGTTAACATGGCTGCGAGATCATAAGAGACGGACATTTGAGGATGGATTCGCCGTTTATGCGGCTGCTAGCGATGAACCAGCGTGGATACTTGAGCATGCCCAAAAGCAAAGAAAACAGGAAGCGCTACGTCGGCGGCAAGAGCTGAACGACCGAATAGCCAAGATCAAGGCGAAAGAGAAGCGTGCCAAAGAACGCTATGAGAGTGGCGAGCCACGCTACAAGAGACAGAAGATGGCAGCAGGTGAAGCCAATGACAAGGACGACGAAGCGCAATTTGTTCTAGACGATTACGAGACCGATGAAGAGCACGACAAAGCAGCGCGGTCCGGTGGGTTCAGCGAGTCTGGTCTCTCAGCAGAGACTCAGGCTTTGATGGAGCAGCTGGGATACTCTACGAGCGCGACTAAGGCTGAAGAAGGGGAGGTGCCAGACGAGACCAAAATCTTCTTTTGCTCTCGCACACACTCTCAGCTGACCCAGTTTACGAGCGAGTTGGGTCGAGTCAAGATGCCGCCTGCCATCACTCCAGACGACCAAGATGCGGATGTCGACAGACTTGTGGATGACGTAAAGCACTTGACTTTGGGATCGAGGAAGAATCTATGCATCAACAGCAAAGTCAGCCGGCTCGGCAACGCGACTGCAATCAACGAGCGCTGTGTCGAGCTGCAGCAGGCTACCAGCGCTGAAGGTAAATGTCCGCACATGCCAAACAAGGAAAGCGAGACTTTGGTCAACGACTTTCGCGACCACGCGCTGGCGAAGATTAGAGACATTGAAGACTTGGGTGCATTGGGGAAGAAGCTAGGTGTCTGTCCATATTATGCTTCTCGGCCAGCAATCCAGCACTGCGAGGTAAGAATTTCTTGGTGTGCATTGAGCTCGTGCTGATTGACCAGATTGTCACACTACCATATCCACTTCTACTGCAGAGCACGGCACGTGATGCTCTCGGTCTATCGCTCAAAAACCACGTCGTCATCATAGATGAGGCACACAACCTGATGGACGCTATCGCGGGTATCTACTCTGTATCCGTCACGCTCGACCAAGTCCAGCAAGCCCGCGCACAGCTTACCATGTATTTGCAAAAGTTTCGCAATAAGCTCAAGGGAAAGAATCGAGTGTATGTTGCGCAGACTGTCCGCATCCTTGACTCTATTCTTGGATACCTCAAAACCATATCCGACGACAAAAAAGCTACGGATGGCCTAGTTGATATGCTTACAATCATGTCCGGAAAAGGCGTGGATCAGGTCAACATTTTCAAGCTCAACACATACCTTCAAGAAAGTAGGCTTGCACGCAAGGTTGATGGCTACACCACGTACGCCGAGACAGTCGCGAATGACACAGCGAAAGTAGGTGCAAAGACTATGTTCCAAAAGGCCCCACGACAAAATGTACCTGTTCTAATGCACGTCCAATCATTTCTGCTGTCATTGATGAATCCATCGGCTGAGGGACGATTCTTCTACTCGAAGGAAGACTCATGCGTCACATTAAGATACATGCTCCTAGATCCGACATACCACTTCAAAGACATTGTCGAAGAAGCCCGGGCGGTTGTTCTTGCTGGTGGAACCATGTCTCCGATGAGTGACTATGAGCAGCACCTCCTCCCGTACCTAGACTCCACAAAGATCATGACACTCTCGTGTGGCCATGTCATCCCGCCGACAAACCTTCTTGCGATCCCTGTTGTTCGCGCATCATCCGGCAATGAATTTGTCTTTACATTCGAGAACCGCAACAAAGAGAGAACGATGATCGATCTCGGGCATGCCATTCTTGGCACAGCGCAACACATTCCTGATGGTGTAGTTGTCTTCTTCCCCAGTTACTCCTACCTTGATGCTTGTATCGCAGCTTGGAAGCGGCTCGCAGCTGCCGGCTCAAAAGTGACATTCTGGGATCGCTTTACGCAGACCAAGCCTATATTCCTCGAGCAGCGCAGTCAGCCAAACGTTGCAACGCAGCCAGTCGCCAACAAAGAAGCCGCAGTCGATTCGGTCCTTACCGCCTACAGCACCGCCATCGCATCTGGCAACGGTTGCGGTGCTCTCCTTTTCGCCGTCATTGGCGGTACCCTTTCCGAAGGCATCAACTTCAGCGACGCCCTCGGTCGCGGCGTGGTCGTTGTCGGACTGCCCTTTCCCAATCCTCATTCGGCCGGGTGGAAAGCCAAAATGCAGTACATCTCCACCAAGGAGAACAAGCGCGGCGGAGACGGCAAGGCAGCGGCACGTGACTTTTTCGAAAACGCATGCATGCGTGCGGTGAACCAGTGTGTTGGTCGTGCAATCAGGCACAAGGGCGACTATGCTGCGATCATGATGCTGGACAGGCGGTACGGCACCAAGCGCATCCAGGATAAGCTGCCAAAGTGGATCAGGGGAAGCCTGACGAGCGGACTGGGTGTGACAGATGTTGAGAACCAGTTGGATCAGTTCTTTGCGGGTAAGGCGTGAATGGGACGATGGTTGGATAAGGTGATGGACTTTGGCGTGCTTCGAGACATGGCGTGGCTGATGTGTGGCGTATTCAGATCCATTTGCGGCCTAGACTCGGTGACCGAAGCGGATCGCGTCTCACCCGCGTGCATCGTGTCTTCAATTGCAACACTGCTTCGCTTGGTCGCATCTCAGACTTGATGGCAGATAGTGTCATAAAATAATGGAATTTTTTCTCCGGACACATGATCTATTGCGCTGAAAAGAGGGTAGACCCTTACCGCACCCGACACGCAAGTTTCCTTCCATCGGTGCATAATGTCACGGCCTTGAAAGAGCAGCGGAATAAGTCGGAATTGTACAACAGAGATGCCACCACCATGGCGTTCCCAGGGCGTCTCTGGGCTTGGCGCCTACACGACAGTGGCCCAAACCGAAGACCACACCGCTGAGCTTACGGCGCATGGCAAGGAGACATCAATCGATGATGAAAGGCATGGCGGTCCGGATATTGAAGACTCTGCACCCTCCGCACACGACCTCTCATCACTTCCCCACGTTTCAGACTCCCTCCCGCTCTCCGCTTTCCTCATCGCCATTGTCGAGCTCTGTGAGCGCTTCGCCTACTATGGCCTCTCTGGTCCGTTTCAAAACTACATCGCCAACCCACCCAAGTCGACGCTTCCTGGTGCCTTGGGGCTCGGTCAATCTTCTGCGACAGCGATGACGAACTTCTTCCAGTTCTGGTGCTATCTCACGCCTGTTATGGGTGCGGTTGTTGCGGATCAGTACTTGGGCAAGTATGCGACGATCAAGTGGTTCAGTGTCGTCTACATGATTGGCATCATGATCTTGTTCGTTACAAGTCTACCAGTCAGTGTGGAAAGAGGAGCGGCGTTCCCTGGGCTGGTTGTCGCGATGATGGTTATTGGATTGGGAACAGGCGGCATCAAAAGCAATGTGGCGCCTCTGATTGCGGAACAAATCTCGACTACAGAAGCATATGTCAAAACGTTGAAGAGCGGTAAAAGAGTGATTGTCGACCCCGAGGTCACCATGCAGCGTGTCTTCATGGTTTTCTACACGTGTATCAACATAGGCTCCATTTCTGCTATCGCAACGACCATGCTCGAACTTCATGTTGGTTTCTGGAGCGCATATCTGCTGCCGCTGATCATGTTTGTTGTTGGCTTTACAGTCCTGGTTAAGTTCAGGAATACATACACCATAAAACCACCCCAAGGAGGCGTGATCGGAAACTGCTTTCGCGCGCTGTTCATTGCAGTTCGCAATGGCTTCGACCTCAACGCTGCTCGTCCTTCACGAGCGGCGGCAAAACATCGCATTACTTGGGACGACAAGTTCATTGACGAACTCGAGACAGCGCTGGTTGCGTGCAAGGCGTTTCTCTTCTTCCCGATATATTGGGTCACCTTTTCGCAAATGATGAACAATTTCGTCTCTCAAGGTACGTTTGACAAATCTTCTATCCGCATATAATGGCTAATTCTTCTAGCCGGCCACATGGAACTACACGGTCTTCCAAACGACATCCTCCCCAACATCGACCCCATAACCATCATCATCCTCATCCCCATCATGGATCGCTTGATCTACCCATTCATCCGCGCAAAGCTCCACTTCGCCTTCGGTCCCATCACGCGCATCTCACTCGGCTTCATAATGGCCGCCAGCGCCATGTTGTACGCCGGTATCTTGCAAACCAAGATCTACGCCGCGGAGCCGCAAAAGATACATGTCGCATGGCAGGCACCAGCATATATCTTCGTCGCCATTTCCGAGATCCTAGCAAGTATCACTGGTCTTGAACTTGCATATGCGAAGGCGCCTGAGAACATGAAGAGCTTCATCATGAGTTTGTTCCTGTTAACGTCGGCGGGAGGCAGCGCTTTGGGTATCTTGATTGCGCCGTTCGCGAAAGATCCGTGGTTGCATTGGATGTACTTCGGACTTGCGATTGCGGCGGCAGGAACGGGGTTTGCGTTCTGGCGCACGTTTCGCAGCGGAAGTGACAAGCATATAGATGCAGAGAGTTTTGAGATGACAGATAGAGTTTAGACAATGGGACTCTATGAGAGAAGAGAAGAGACTGCGACAGGCGTTTTTCATGGTGAGATGTACCATAGAATCGTCGGATAATATCAAATCTGAATTACACGAATTTGAGGTCTAGCATTTTGAGCAAATTCGTTTACTTCGTTAGTATTACGTCCTAAAAAGCGCTGTACGAGCACTAGCTCTTCGGAATAGATCTCAACATTTCTTCTTGAATAAATATATCACCATAGCGACAGTGGCTATCGCATGTAGCAATGTTAACCTTCATCTTCTGTGTTGCCAAAACAAACGTTGCATCAGTGCTCTGAAAGTCGGGAAATAGCTTTCTTGGTCGCCTAATTGGTCGCCTGGTTGGGTATCTGATCGTTGGCGTTGTCTTTGTTGCTTGTCCCCGAAACTTGTTCGGGGAATACGATGGGTGGCCTTAACGGACAGCGTACCTATGATCATGAACTCCGCCCTGTACACTCTTGGCGTTAGGCTCTCTTGCCATTTAGGGGAATGTTGCACTCCAAGAGTGAAACAGTGGCCCATTCCAAGACTTGGCTTTCCATCGAAGGTTATCTGAAACGGACCGTGAAAGGCGTGGTTCTATGACAATAGTATCGCTTTTGCACAGCAACTTGTCCATGTCCAACTCCGCGATCTGCTTTAGTCGTTTTGAGGATTCTAGATGACGACTCGGTCACGTGACCGTTGCCTACGAGGCTAGTCGCCAGTCTTCGTGTCCCATTCAACCAAGTATATATAAGTCTCCCACAGTCTCCCCAGATTGCATGTTTCCAACCCATCGGTCATCGTCTCATCATCCAAACAACAGAACCACCACTGTGTAAGCGGCTCTATCACTACCACTGCCTGCAGTCTAATGGAACCTAGATGTCTTCCCGAAAGTACATCATAAAAGTCTTCGACTCTTCTTCCAACCAGGAGATACTCACTACCGTCAAGACCTGATACGACTCAGAGTCCGAACTTGTATCATCTGTCGTTTAGTTTGCAAATCGCGACGGATACTTCCCTCTCCAAATACAAGATCCTGTAAGGTGTAAGTCTCAAGTCATACAAATACAGGTGTGACACTTACGACGAAATCGTCGACGTCGTTGAGGATCTTGACGATAGCCTTGGCGCGTTCCGGGTCTTCGCTGTTGTCTCCGAGGCTCTTCGTCTCTTCCCCCAAGTTCTTGATCGCGAGCTTGTGCTTTTCGCACTCCTTTAGGACATCCTGTGCTTGGTCTTAAATTTGGCCGTGGAGCTCGCGGAGCCGGTCGATGACGCTCTCGTTTGGTGCCATTGGAGTTTCAGTGGTGGTTGCGGGATAATGAGTTTGACGTAAAGTGATGATAGAGGGAAGTTGAGTGATTTTGCTTTGAGCTCTTGGGGTCTCCTCCACTTATGATGGACAAATGTGGTTAGCCTACGCGCGCGCAGCTGCTAGCGCTATACACGCCGCGCGCTGTTCTTCCCGCCGCCCGTCGCAACAATAGTATTTGGTCTCTATCAAGCCTGTTCTCGTTGAAAGCATGATAATGGACGAGTTACGCTATAAACATGAGTTCCAGATCCGGGGCTAACGGTGACAGCGTCAGCGACAGCGAAGCGTGGACATAGTTGCTTCGTCTCCTACAAACAACTGCGCGACTACAACATCGAATCTCCGGATCCTCCCATACGTTCAGTGTCTTGGACTTGGTCACCGAAAAGCAGTTTAGGAACGTCAGTGCACCTTCACCCGCCGAGCAAGGCCAAGGAGTCGTCAATGATGTACTACCAGGCACTGGTGATCGAAAATAAGACGAGTAGGCGAAAGATGTTACCCATCTATATCCACTCAACGGCGCCTAAGCTCTTATCCATGTAAGCCTAGACAGAGAGGCCCTATCTATGAAGAAGTAGGTCCCAGCGGTTTGTACGCATACCCTACAGGATGGGTAGTTGGCGCACCCCTCCAGAACGACTTAGAATTGATGATATTTGCTACGTTAGCATCTACAGAGTCTTTGCAGAGTAACTGCATTTGCTCTCTGGTTAGCTATATTCACTTCGTTGCGTGACGCGGAAGGGCCCTTTATTTGGATTGATAATAGCATCCTTTCATAACACATTAAATTATGTAGTATTATGGTAGGTTCGAACTTATGCCCGACTATTTCCATTAAACGCAAGAAGGTTGACGGTTCCAGCCGGCACGCCCGTGATTCTGTTGATGTTCGCTAAGCTTGTCATACGCGAGGAAAGAGCAGCAGGTGTCCTGATGCCCTCGTACGCCAGAAGATATGCAGCAAGACCTGTAACATGCGGCGTCGCCATCGAAGTACCCGATAGTACAGCCGTGCCACCGCTCTTCCAGGTCGACAGAATTGCGACACCGGGCGCCAGAATATCGACCGAAGCACCAAAGTTGGAGGAAGCAGCCAATCTGTCGTTGGAATCTGTGGAGCCGACGGTGAAGACGCTGGGCTCAGAAGCGGGTGAGGTATCAATAGCATCTGCAGCAGAGTTACCCGCTGCTACAGCAATGAAAAGGCCTGAGGATGCAGCGTTGGCAGCAGCAGAATTGAGGGCATCAGATTTTCCAGTGGCGAAGGAGAAATTAGCAACTGAGCTTTTGCACCCTCGGGATTTGGCGTCGTTGGTAGCAAAGTCGACACCCGCCAGTACGCCCGACAATGCGCCCGTACCATCAGCATTGAGGACCTTAACAGCGAAGAGGTTGACGCGCTTAGAAACACCATAGGTCTTTGAGCCAATAATGCCAGCGACGTGGGTGCCGTGGCCGTGGCCATCAGTGTTCGAGCCATCCTCCGCAAAGTTAGCGAGGAAGGTTGCACGGCCTTGAAACTCGGGATGAGTAGTCTCAATTCCGGTGTCTATAACGTAGGCACAGATTCCGGCGCCAGCAGTGCTATCATAGACATATCTTCCAGAGTTGGTGGCCTTGGAGGAGAGTCTACCCAGGCCCCAGGTAGAGGACGTAGTATACTGTGTTACAGGAGATCTTTGAACAATCTCCTCAACATGTTCGAGTTCGATTTGAATGACACGGTCTTGCTCGACCAATTCAACATTGGGGTTTAGGCGGATCTGCTGGGCCGCGCTATCGGTCGTTGTGACGGCGAAGCCAGCGAAGCTGCCAATATTATAGATGTGTTTGACATATGCCTTTTGTGTTGCATCTTGGAAGAGATCATTGATAAGGTTTAGAATGCTGTGTTCGAGAAGTGCATTCGACTTGAACTTGACAATGTATTGGCCTGGGATCGGGGTCCCATCACGAGGGGCGAGGGGCGCTGGTGCAGCAAATGTCAGAGGCAAAAGTGCCAGGAGAATTTGAAGCTTCATGTCGAAAAAAGGGCTGGAAGGGAGGACTTTTAGCCAAATTGATTGTAAGTGTTTCGAGTGAAATAGAGTTGAGAAGTCAGATGAACAGCTCTTGGCTATGATGATGTGAACTGCAGAACACTAGAGGATGTATGATTGAACATGCTTCTTAGGCATCTTATATCCATAAACTACTATTTGTAAAACTCAAGCTTCAGATCGGGAGTGTCGGCCTATCTTCTCGTCAATGAAGCCGGATCGGATAGTGTAAAGGGTAGTTACGACATTGCTGCATAGAATGCACGCGATAACCATGATTTGCCGCATCAGACATAGTGCGCAAGGAACCAGTCCCAGAACAGGTGCTTTCTAAAAGGTTGCACTACTGCTACGGAGCTCTGAGCCGGCCACCAGTTTCTTTGCACCTGAAAACGAGGATCTTACAGAGTGTGGAGCCGGTCTACGATCTACACAGCCGGGAAGTATCTAGGTACTCGGCGATATTGAGATTTGCCGTATCACGATTACTATGACGGGCAGTGGTTTGCAAGTCTTCTGCGACAGTCGTTGACTGCGACATGATAACGCGAATACCAACTAGGCGGGGTTGAAGTCACGCTTGGTGTCTTGCTAACCCCATTGATAAACTTTCGGCGGAGGATAACTCCGAGCGGAAGTCCCGCCCAAAAGTCTACTTTCTTTGTTCTTGCAGTGTACTATGGGACGAAATCAGATTGTGCCTGCATTGCCCGAACTCGAATGATTTGGACCTAGCGACCTAGCTATTCCACCCGCGGAGTCTCCGAGATGGCTTATCGACACGAAAAAACATATTTCGTTCCCGTCAATTCTCTGTGCATATTTGCTGGGCGCACTTACCCGCGTGATCACGACTACACGATGGAATGTAGACGGGAATCCCCGTTGCTGGCCCGCGCTCCGCGGATCTAATTAGCTTATTTGTTCACGGAACAATGCGGGCACCCACTTCATCATCAATCTTTGTGGTGATTTTGATGATGCCGAGGAAGTCGCCATGCTTTGATGCTAGCATATCTCTATGGCGTATCATAGCTCTGAGGAGTGATATTGATGACAACTGCGCCTTGATTTCGTGCAATTATTGTTGAGAACGCAGATTGTTCGAGGTGCGCCATGGTGGGAGAATGTGAAGCTGAGGAGCTTACAGTGACGCTGAGTTCGTTGTAAGCGTGAGTCTAGAGTAGAAGGATAATAGCTCGTCGTTGCTTATAGTTAAGAGGAATCGTGCAAGAATGTGGATAGACTGACGAGAGCCGTGTCGCGCCTCTCTTCCTAATCCGCCAACGGAACATCCTGCGATGGGCAAATCAGTCGATGTTCGCGTTTTCCATGTAGCAAGATGATTTACCTTGCCAGCCCCAGAACTCTCCTCTGCCCGATCCTTCTTAGCTCTGCCTGCCTCGTTGTCTTCCTCTGCACCAAAGTCCATGTTCTCCATCATTCCCTGTGCATCTGCGGTTCCTTGGTCGTCCAGAAGCATGGAGTCCTCAACTCCATCTTCAGCATCGAGTTCGTCTCGCTCCTGTTGCAATATTCTGTCACAAGTGTCTAGCAATGTGCGAACCTCGCTCATGTCGGCATCCAAGGCAGCGTCTTCTCCTTCTGGGTGCCAGCGGCGCTGGATCTGCCATATCGACTATGCTTCGATACAGCAACCATTTGCATCATACCAATCTTCAAGCGCAGACGCAAGTAGCATCAAAAACTTCATCTTATGGTAGCGTGGGACACTAGGCTCAGCCAGCAGCTCTCGGGCTTTGGTGATGCCCTCTTCCATTTGATCTTGTTCGCAGAGGTTGTTCGCTTCGTTGAACCCATTCGTAAAGTGATTGTCGACAGTCCCGTTTGCGCCCATGATGTATTCCTGTCTGGGAAGAGGTGTCGATGGGAAAGAGTCGGGGCTGAAGATGAGAGAGAAGCAGAAGCTAGTAAACACGTCTGAACTTACTAGCGCGATTGAAAACAATCGCCCGCAACACTGCAGAACATTTCGCACCCACAAGTCCGTACAAAGGAGAAATTCTCCAAAATGTTCCTCTCCCCTCAAATTCATTGGAGTCGCTCGCCTCTGTGCTTTTAAACCACTGCATAAGTATTTGACAGATTCCGAAATCTACCTACATCCTCCTGCATGATCTCACATCCTCACTGAGATGCCACAAAAGGGAATACCATGAGGCGGTTATCTAAAAGCTTCTGATTGTTTGAGTACACACCTACGACTAAATGTAGCACATCCCCTGTAGCTTCGAGCAAGTCTACCCCAAAGAAAGATACACAAGCAGGCACACGTGATGCATCCGAATCGAAAATCGAACTTGGTTCTGCACCTCACCCAGGCACAAAGCGAGACAATAACGAATTTGGGTGAGGAATAAAGAATCTGTAATTCAAGCTGACAAATTTTGACCGTGGTGAGTCATCGGGTTGGACAGCTTTGGCAGCACTCTGTCATCAGCAAGGGCGACGTTCCAGTTATCGAACTTGACAACATCAGCATCTCTCTAGATGTTATTAAGGATGTTATGAACCGTTTCGTCACTCTTTTGAAGGACAGGCATCTTCAGCCATCGCCAACGGCGCGTTATGAGTACACGTCATCGTTAGACTTCGACACCGAACACGTCCTCAAGATGCCTCAGCACGACGAGCCCAATCGATGTTACGTGCTGCAAGAGGATGATTTCAGCCTTTGTTACCACAACCTGACTGACAGCTCGACGACGGGAACGACTAACTTACAGGTCAAGAACATCCGTGATCTTAGCGCGATGCCTATGTGCTTGTTCTCAATGAACGCTGTCATTCTCAGCAACACGATACGTCTACCCTACAAAGTCCAAAATCACAATGTGAGCTCGCAGCCATGCAACTCTGTCAAACCAGTGCGCGATCGCAGTCGCAGAGTCGGCGAGGATGCGCCGTAGATCGCATCGTGCAAAACCTAGTATGAAGGCACCTGCCTAATCTGTTCACAACAGTTCGGGATCGGCAGGCACTAGCCTGAATAGCTTCACTGTATCTCAAAGCATCCTCCATATGTTTGCAGGGAACTGAAGACGGTCGCGATGCATTATGCTTCTTTCATCGACATCTGAGAGATCCTCAAAGTACTCCGGGATACTGCCACCGAGGTTCGGAAGACTTAATGTTGTCACAAATTATTCCGAGGTCTGGTGAGGCGAATCTGAATGAAAGGCCTTGCGAATTTGTGTATCTACAGCATCCAAGAACAATCGCATTGTCTCATGTACTAATCTATCATAAAATTTGCTCGAGCATCCTTGCACGAGTCATGATGAAATCTGTGACAATCGTTGGAGATGTACACTGCTTAAATGCACGGCTTTCGCTACCACATCAGGCTGTTCTAGTGGTCTTACCACGTTTTTGCAGTGGTATGCGATCGGTCTGCGGAGTTGGCTCTTGTTTCAGCGCAGCGCGTTGCTTAACTGTGTTGGGAAGCCGGCATTTGCGGAGAATTTACTGGGGTTATTCGGGCTTATGTGCCGTGTAGGCATCTTGGCGCAACGCTACGTTAAAAGTCGAGGCTATACTATTGGCGGATCAACTGCTGGTAAATGAAACATGAAAATCATTCTCGTATGAACTTAGAGCCGGCGAAACATTTTGCTCGAATATGTATCAAGCAAGGCTGCGTGCGGTTCTACAACCGACTTGAGGCATCTGTGCCCGCTCGAGATGAGGCTAGGCGCGCCTGCCACTGACTCTGGCAGGTGACCGCTGGAGATTAAGTACTATCCGGAGATACAAAGAGGTGGAGGCGGGGATTGATGGGTGGCTTAGTCCAGTGAAGTTGACGTCCTGTTACTTGTGGGACATCACTACCTTCAATATGTTCGGTCCGAAGTTTACCCTCCACTTGCCTCGTCTTCTTCCGCAAGTTAGAGGCGTCTTTCTTGTAGCGTCTTTGACGGGTTGGGGTTAGTACATGAGTGAGTAGAGAATAAGAAGAGCTGAGGTCCTGGCCTGACTGCTGGATCAGCGCCCCAACACCAACCTTCGCATCTAGGAATCGGTCATCATGCACTTCTCTACTCTCACTCTCCTCCTCGTTCCCACGGCCGTGTTTGGTCAGTCATTGAACGCAAAGTTCAAGGCCAAGGGAAAGCTGTACTTCGGTACTGAGATCGACCACTACCATCTGAGCAACGCTCCCTTGACCACCATCGTCAAGAACACTTTTGGACAGATTACGAACGAGAACAGCATGAAGTGGGATGCCATTGAGCGTGAGTAAATCTGCGACTGAAACCATGGTCGCGCACTGACGGGTCGCATGCAGCATCCCGGGGATCGTTCAACTACGCCAACGCCGACAAGGTCGTCGCCTTTGCCCAGCAGAATGGCAAGCTCATGCGTGGTCACACTCTCCTCTGGCATAAGCAGTTGCCCGCGTGGGTGACATCGATCAACGACCGCAACACCCTGACCACCGTCATTCAGAATCACGTGACCAATGTCGTCAACCACTACAAGGGAAAGATTGTCCAATGGGATGTAGTCAACGAAATACTGGGAGGTTAGTCTATTCTTCTTGCATAGTCGTTGTTTTCTCGCTTCCAGGAGTCGTTGAAGTTGTGGTGGTCGGTTTTCCAAAGTACGTCAGCTGACCAGAACGCAGAGGACGGCAACTTGCGAACCGACAGCGTCTTCACCCGCGTACTCGGCGAAGACTTTGTTGGCATCGCTTTCCGCGCTGCTCGTGCGGCCGATCCCAACGCCAAACTTTACATTAACGACTACAACCTTGACATCGCCAACTACGCTAAGACCACCGGAATGGTTCGTCAGGTCAACAAGTGGATCTCGCAAGGCATCCCCATCGACGGTATCGGTTCGCAAGCCCATCTCGCTGCGCCAGGCGGATGGAACCCTGCATCTGGTGTTCCCAATGCTCTTAAGACCCTTGCCGCTGCCAACGTCAAGGAGATTTCCATCACTGAGCTCGACATTGCCGGCGCTGCGGCCAGCGATTATTTGACTGTTATGAACGGCTGCCTTGCTCTGCAGAAGTGCGTGGGTATCACTGTGTGGGGTGTATCCGACAAGGACAGCTGGAGGGCCGACTCCAACCCCCTGCTGTTCGACAGGAACTACCAGCCCAAGCAGGCTTACACCACCCTTCTCAACGCGTTGTAAGAGACGTCTGCATCATTTCGATCATCAGATTAGCGCTGCAAGATCATGCTTGCCATCGGACACCTGTAAATATAACCGATGCTATGCATGTGTACATAAAATCCATATCGAGTATTTTCGAAAAATAAAATTTCCGTGCACGTCTCCATGTTCACTGGAAATACAATTGCAAGACTTTATTATACAAATGTATTGCTTCTAATTGATGCTTTATCGAGCTGTGACGAAAGTCGAGAATATCCTATTCCAAATTGGTGAAACACGCATGAGCAAAGTTTACGATCATGCACTTTAGACGCTAGCATCAACCTCGCCGTCATGTTCAAACCACATTGCACATACAGATATAAAGAGGAATAACCCCTCGATATTCTCTGCTGTCGTCGATCGTCCCAAGTGTATTGAGTGTCAATATACTTGGAACGTCGCATAATTTCTCTACAAAGTGTAAACAAACTCCGGATTTTCTCTATCCGTCAAATCAAGCCATCTGTCCATAGTCAGCATGCACCGCACCAAGTTCACAAGCGGAAGGTAACTCACTCCTGATTTGGAATATGCACATACTCCGGCGCCGCCCTAATTTGCGCCTTCTTCTTATTCTGCCACACGCAGTAACAGTGGATGAACGCTAATATACCAAGACAAACGCTCCAGCTCACGATGATTGTGATTTCAGCAGGGACGTAGCGAGGCGCGTCTTTAGGTCTGAATGTTTGTGGGCCTAGTCAAAGTCATCAGGAAAGGTCAACTAATTTTGAAGATGCATGCATACCAATGATATTCCCCACACAATACCCAATCAAATACATCGCCGCCACCGTAGTCTTCTTCGTGTACCCGGCAACGTTACTCGAGATCAAACTCAGTAGCGCAACAAACGGCGTCGGACTCGCCTGCGTCAGGTAGTACCCCGCCAGCCTCCCGCTGTTATTGTCCAGCGGCAAGGCGACAATAAGAACCATGCCTAGAATGCCGGTGCAAAGCCCAGTCGTGGATATAAGGATGCGGTAGCCGTACTTGTCGCCCGCCCAGCCGCACGCGATTAGGAAGACGACTTCGACGGCGCCGCCGGGTGTGCCGTAGAGAAGGGATTCTTCGGGCGTGTAGCCAAAGGACACGATGAGTTGGGAGAAGAAGTTTGATATGCCGCCTGGATTTGCGTCAGCTCCGACACACTCAACTCAGCAGACAAATGGAAAAGGAGTGCCGAACCATTGGGTATGGCGGCTATCAAAGCGTAGAAGAAAAACGCCCAACTCAACGGATCGAGTAGCGCTTCTTTGAGCTGGTAGAATTTAAAGTGCTTGTTGCCTACGCCTTGGCCGTTCATGCGGATGCGCTCGATGGCGAGGATGCGGTCTTCTTTGCTCAGCCAGCGGCAGTTCATCTGGTTGTCGGGCACGATCCAGAGGAAGAGGATGCCGCAGAGAGTGGTCAGGAGACCAGTAGCAAGGAAGACGATTTTCCAGGGCTCGATTGTTGTGCCTGTTTTGCGGCAGCCGACTGCAATGCCGTAGGCTAGACAGCCACCGAAGATCTGGACATGCGTTAGGATCGAAACTAAGTGAAGAGATAGGTATACAGACTTGAGCGAAGCCGTTGAAGGAGAACCATATGCCCGTCCTCGCACCCTGCTCTTTCTTCGTGTACCACTGGCTCGTAAACAGTGCGAACCCGGGCGTGACCGCAGATTCAAACAAACCCAGGAAAAAGCGAATGGCAATCGCGCCAGCGTAATTCTCAACCGCAGCGAAGCAGGACAGCACGATACCCCACATGATGATATTGAACGCCGCTATGACATGTCAGCCACACTTCCCTTCCAATCCTCAGAACACTTGGAGATCGTACAATACTTCCCCAGCGGCAGGACTTGCAGAAGCCTCGTCGTCGGATACTCCCAAGCAACATATCCAAAGTAAAACATCGAGCCCAGCCACTGATACTGATCACCTTGCAAATCAATGCCGGACTTGAGCTTATTATCCGACGGAGGCGACCGCAAGCCCATGATACTCGCATAGCTCAGCGTCGTCTTGTCGAGATAATTCAGCCCGTAGACGATGCACATGATCTATCTCTCATCAGTCTTGCATCTTCACGCAAATGGTGGCTGTGGGTGGTGCAATACCGGCATCAAATGCCTATCAATCTTCTTCAACAACGCCCTACTCTTCTCCTCTGTCAACTCAATGACCTGCCCATCCATGCCTTCAAACGCCTGCATCGCCGCATCCGCATCGTGCGAGTGTTTCTGCAGCTTCTCGCCGATGTTGCCCTTGAGGCCTAGGGATGTATCTTTCTCCATGTCGTGCGATCTGGGTGTCTCAGTTGCACTCGCCATGTTCTCAAATGTCAAATATCATAACCTCATGCAGATGCAATCGTTCAACAGCTTAAGTACAACCCCCAAGCTCTCCGGTCTCGGCTGAGACGAGCCGACATCATCGCCCTTCGCGCCATTGACGTCCACGATAAGGGTCGGGCGCCTGCGGGGTTGATCCCTAGGTCACGAAGATAGCGGGCGATGTCACGTTAACATTACCCGATCAGGCAGCTACAAACGCAGCTTGTCGCACACAAGCGCACGCGATCGCGATACAAGAGGTTGATGTAGCACACCTGTGTCTTGGCGAACGGAAGTCGCACTTCGGGCTTCAGTGATGTCAGGGAGTTTCAATCTCGCTTAGCAGCAGTTAAAGTCGATTAAGCATAAAATAAGCGTAAAATGACAGGAATTTAGGTTTCGTAAATTAATGCAAACATTCGCATGAATTTGGTGCATTGCTGTAATTGAAGCTACTATAGAAACAGACATGAGCGCATGAAAGGAGCCGTTGTTGACTTGGCCCTTGCTGCCATTTTGCTCGAAACGCCGTGAACCCGAGGCATCGTGAAGCCGTCACTTTGAACGCCACCGATGCAGATCATAAATGCTTAAAAGTCCACCCTAGTTATGTAAAAAGAAAACAGTACCGAAACACAATTTTACATGGTCGAGCTCTAGGAGCGGACGAAGACGCTGTTGAGCTTGTTCAGCGCGCTGCTATCTGCTGCGGTGCTGTTCTTAGCGAGACGCTCAGGCGCCAGATCGCGCGGGAATCGTGATGCCGTATTTGGGCTGCGGCTGCCAGAGCGGCTGGTGCTCTGGTTCTCCTTTTCTGGGCCATCGCCGTTGAGAAGTGAGCCTAGCGTTGGAAGTGGTCTCGAAGCTGCTGCGGCGGTTGACTCGCTGCTGGTGGACTGCGACTTCTCTGACGGCTCTGGTGTTGGTAGGCTGGTGGCGCCAGCTGATGCCGCAGCTCCGTTGATAGCAGGAAGCTGGGGTCCTTGCTCAGGCACAGTCGAGGAGGGCGGTGGGGGTGGTTGAGCTGGGTGGTGCTGTGCCTGCTCGGCGGTGGACGGTGCGCGCGATGGGGGCGTTGCCATGTACTGCTGCTGAGCCGCATGCGCCGCATGTGCAGCGTAAGCAGGGTGGTGCGCAATCATAGGATGACCCGGCGGCGCATGCGGGTTGCTCATTTGCGGCGGGGGTCGGTCGAAGACATGAGGAGGGCCTTGTGGGTGGTAGGGCGATGGTGCGTAGACGATGCCGCCATAGAAGTAGGGGTGTTGTGCGTAGTAGGCGTGCATGGGCGGTGTGCCATTTGGTGGTGTCGGGGGATATACTGGGACTGCATACATTGGTGCAACAGGTCCTGGTCGCGCATACGGTGAGGTCGGCCCCATGCTGTGGGGAGCAGCGCTGTAGGGCGAACCCGGCATGGGACCACGAGTAACGGCGGGGACCGTCTGCGTCTCGTTGACTGTAGATTCGGGGTACATGTTCTTTGGCGGGCGGATGTGTCGTAATTGCGCGTCGTTGGTTGGTTGTGGGAGGTTGTTCGGATTTGAGCGCGAGTAGTAGCTGATCAGGTGGAGGTGCTGGCCGCTGGATGTGGTGATGCTGAAGGACTGCTTCATGAGGCCGTCTGGCTTGTAGCGGTAGCCATCAGGGCCCTCGCCCTCGGAGTCGCCATTTGCTGAGCCATCGGGCGACTTTCCACTCGCGCGCTTGACCACGGGTGGTGTTGGTAGTGCGCTGCCTCCTCGCTTGCCCTCCATCTCGCGATACGTGAGGAAGCTGCCGGACACTCGGCTGGCGCTCCACGACTTTCCGTCAGTCCAGCGCCTCATGCCAGCTTCCCGCTCATCCCAGACAAACACTGAGCCGGACTTGATTTGTTGGCGCTCCTTCTCTGAGAGGCGGCGCTGCACCCGCGGTAATATCCCAATGCGGCACGCCTCGAACAGAATGATGGCATCGTTGGGCGTGCGGACGTGGCCGTGGTAGGTCTCCATTGCGTCGAGGTGATGTGTGAATGAGGAGGTGAGGGTTGAGGGAGATCACTCCTTCATGAGTGACTGCTTATTGCATTAGTGGGCTGTTGCGACTTGGCAGGAAAGCGCGGACGGCTGTAGCGGAAGGCACGACCCCAAAGAAGGTGCGATGATGCCCTGTGGGGACGTGACTTGTGTCTAACACACTACGGGAATGGTCAAGGGACCACAGCAGAGAAAACCACACACATACCTTGAAGGCTGATTCAGTTGCGACGATCGGCGACAACAAACTTTCGATACTGCTTCGTCGGTAGAACAATGTAGGTTGTTGCAGGTTGAATGCTGGCGGAGATCGGTGGGAGGGCAAAAGTGAGCAAAAGCCATCAGCGATGGGCCGTCTTCATGTACTCTGACCTGCAGCGTGAGCGGAGCCTGGCATCCTGGAATGTCTTTGGGTCTTCTCGGCGCTGGGGTCTTGATCGCCGCCCAGACCTGGAGTGGCGTTTGATAGCGAGATGCCACCAGTCCCACAAGCAGCCGAAGCTTTATTTGGACGCCGTTGGTTGCCCGCCGGGCGCCGTCCTGGCTGTGCAACCCCAGAGTATTTACGTCCTGCGTGCATCGCCTCGATCCTGCATGCTCGCAGCTTTCCCATCTCACAGTATTCACAGCATCTCAAGCACTCCAATCCAGCACTTCGTCCGCAGTCAGCCCATGTGCACTGGCGCCGAGTCCGCCGCGCCCTCAGTCCCAAGCTTTCTACCTTAAATTGGCACTAATCAACCTAAACCCAAAATCCAAGATTCCTATCAATGACAAGCCTTCCAGCCGCTTGCTAGCTCCACTCCGGCCCTAGTCCTGACACCTTCCAAGGCTCCACGGCGTACGCCTCTGAGTCCGTCAATCCGTCTTGTGATCCTTGGCCACCTTCCCTCTTTGGCCGAGCAAACGCTGCGTGCCGCGAGGATCATTCACCAAGCCATGCCAAGGCGTCCCAGCAATCTGTGACCGCGCAAACATCTCGTGCTGGTGCGGCTTTAGCAGAATTGTGGCATGTCCTGGCATTGCTTGGCCCCCCCATGGTTGTGTTCCGAAGGTGCCTCTCGGCGTCCTTGGGACACGGACAAAATCAGCTCGGTGGTACGGCTGACGTTGTTGGAAGCGTCTAAGATTGACTTTTGCAAAAAAATCCCACACATGCAGAAGATAGCCCCCAACATCCTGTGACGCCGCACTGCCTCGCCGTGCCCACTCGCACGAAGCAACACCCGTCGGGAACGTTGTGGTGTACGTGGAACATGTTTTACCGTTGTCCAAGCACGTCGGTCCTACATTCCTTGGAAAGGCGTCCGCTCGACTCCACACTAACGTAATCGTCCACTTGTTATTTCTCAGCCATTCGCTTAGGGGCTCGGCGTAATGATAGATCAAGCTTGGTGTCTTTGGTTTAAGCTTACTCCGTACCACGAGATCCGATTTACCCACGCTGACGGTATGACAGGGCCGACGCAGTGCCATTTGCGGAAGTACCTTTGCTCAGGAGTCTTGTCGTTCTTGTTTCCAAGCCGTTTGTCTGGTGAGCCTTTGCTGCAGCGTTCCATGCTGCCTGGTTACCTTCAGCCAGTCATCCCCTCAACGTGCGATGCGTCGCCTGATGTTGTAGTCCCCTCGTGCGACAGTATTGGCTGGATACCTTCAGCTAGTCATCCCCTCAACGTGCGATGCGTCGTTAGAAAATGCCCAAGACAGCATGGCAGTGGCGCCACTCCAACGCCAGAATCCGAGGCGTCGCAAAAGCCTGGCGTCTCAGGCTGCTTCGCGGGAGACAAAGACCCAGTTTACTTTATTGGCGCAAGTCGCCAAGCTAAACACGGAAGCTGTTTCGCGGGCAGGCCAAGACGAACATCAACGGTTACTCGGATAGCGCAATAATACGGGAGACTCGGTGGGATGGAAGGCCGCGTCAGCGACGAGCTTCCAGGCAGTCATATTCACCTCAAGTCAGCACTGCAGTTGGGGTCTCCACGCCGTCCCCAGCATAACACGACATGTCAACTGCCACATTGATGTCGAAATGCGATCACATCCATCGCACAAAATGTTTCCTTCAAAGCACAGACACTGCAGCTGTGAAGACAATACGAAGTGCCGCGTGCTCAGAGCCAGCTCGCTTACACCAGTAAGGTGCCGATAAGGTTGCGAGCAAGTTAAGCATAATTCCTGGCCCGCTGCTGACCCCGGAGTCGCCGCTACACCTGCTCCAGAACCAGCCACGGCGCGACTCTAATCGCAACCCCGCCTCCGGATCCGGAGCTGGACATGTTCCTTGCTCCAAACAAATGAGTAAGCGAGTGCGAGAACTCTACCAACATTCTCATCCGTGCCTTGACTCTTGAGAGGTTTTTATCTCCCGTTCAAAAACACCGAAGAAGCGACTAGGCTAGGCCAAGCGGCGCTGGTTTGCAGTAGCGCCCGGGAAATCCCCTCACCTCAAGGCCGCTGGAGAACATCGACCGATGCCAATAAACCGGACTTCAAATCCGACGTTGAATCCCCAGTCATTATCCCACCAGGCAGGAGCAAAATTCGTGTCCGCTCTACACACGCGCGAAGTGATCTAATAGTCTCTAGGAGCGCACTAATAAGTTTATAAAGAAACCTGAATATATTTACTGCTGTAAGATATCTCGTCTGGTTTTGCAAAAGGTTTTGAGCATATTCCAGGCTGCCTCTTCACTCTCCACTCTTCTCGTTCGGTGAAGGCGGACAGGAATTTTGCCGGGGCCTGGTGATCCTGAACCTACCCTTAGGTCAGCATCGCATTTATCCTACCGTGCGGGAGACGTCCCAGGCTAATGCCGACCGACACCCAGGTTTGCGCACGGGTTGGAGATTAATTGCCTTGCTTCGCTACCGTGCTACTGTGCCAAGCTAAGCGCTTCGATATTGCGGATAGAGTGTGGAAGGCGTGAGTGTTTCTAGAAGATGCGTCACATCGCATCGTCTAAAGCCATGGTATGATATTGCATGTCAGTGAGACTCCGGGGTTGGATGAATGTCTGGCTGCAGTTGCAGTTGACACCAACGCCTCTTCATCCCCCGACCATGTGGGTAAGCTTCTCGCTACTCTCTACCGGGTAAGCAGCTTATCTCAGAGCATGCCATGTACGCCGTCATACTTTAGACCATACGCAGTCACTATTCACCACGTAGATAACTCTTGACGAGATGTATGGTCAAGCAACTTGCAGGCCGACGCGACAATCCCCCTACTGCAATAACCCCCGGGTTTGTACTAGACAATTTGAAAACTTTGTCTTGAACCACGCCGTAAATCTACGCCGCACTCATTCCACCGCAACACCTCCAAACACTCTCAAAATGTAGATTCTATTTCCAGACTATTTCCCGAGTTCCGCCGCTGCGCCACCGGCACAAATGCGGCACGGCGGACATGGTTGCATCCATATATTGGTGTGATGCTTAGTCAATAGAATAGTCGTGCGACAAGCGAAGTTGCGTATGATGTGATACTAGCAAATTAAAATTACAAATTATGCTTGCTCCAAATCTTTGGAGGTGCGAGAATGTAATGCGTTGATATCGTGTGAAAGCGACGTGCTATAGAAGCTCAAGCAAAGTCGAGTTTGTATCATTGCGAAGTGTGCCCCAGTACTACATAGTATGCGTATTGTAGTATTCCTACAACGTACCAGAACGGCATACTGAATTACATCTCGGCTCGAAAAGACCTCTGGGAAGTTTGAGACTAATATTAAAGGTCCGATCAAAGCCATGATTGCAATGCACACAAAGCATTCCTATGGACACCAATCCCACCTCCAAGCCATCCCATCGCCTGTAAATCCACTCATTAACCTCTCAACCTACCCAAACGTCGCTTTCCAAGGCTCATACCCCTCCCTCCTCATAATCTCCTCGATCTGCCTCCTCCTAACCCCAACATTCCCCCCATCAAACAGCGGCAAACACGCCGCATCCGCCAGAATCGCGCCAAGCCCCATGTCCTCCGCATAACTACTGATGCCCACAACACTCATGCACGTCTGCACCGCGCCCACGGCCTGTTCGCTACACCACACCTTGGCCTCGCACGCGAGTTCCAGTCTGCTGTCCCAGGATATCCGATCGTCTGGACTTTCCAGCGCACCCATGGCTTTCCAGACCAGTGCGCGCGCTGCGTCGATGCTGCACTTGGCGTCCACCAAGCGGTCGGACACAGCCTGACGCGAGATAATCGGCGAGTTCCCACCTCTCGTCTCGCGCGTGCAAAACGCCAGTGCGAGTGTGAACGCGTGCCGCATGACGCCGACGCTCATGGCGCCGACGAGCGCGGCGCTGGTGCCGAATGTGCGCTCGACGACGTGTGCGCCTGCGCCGGGCGGGGCGAGGAGGTTGGCGTGCGGCAGGCGGAAGGAGGTGAAGGATGTGTGGGGGCCGTTTGTGGATTTGTGGCCGGATAGGGCGGGGGTGGAGAGGATGGTGTATGCGGATGGGGGGTTGGTGGCGATGTCGGCGCGGGTGAGGAGGAGGATGAGGATCTTTGAAGAAGGATCGATATCTGGGTCTTGGGGAGACGGGGTCGTGGGGACCTCCCGGCATACGAGACATGCTAGGTCTGCGCCGTGCGAGTCCCAGCCGCCGGAGTTTGTTGTCCAGAGCTGGGAATCGGTCAGTGGAGGTTTGTGGGCGTAGACGATGAGGTTTTGTCTACTTTCTCCCCATTGACGATCCACTCATCGCCCTCTCTATATGCGGTTGTTTGTAAGCCTGGTGCTCCTTTCTCTAGCCAGTTCGCTGTACCGCCAGGTTCGCTGTGCATGAAGCTTGCCAGCATCTCACCCTCTTGCTTCAAGAAAGGCGAGAGGAATTTCTCGTGCTGTGCTTTGCTTCCAGCAAGTATCAATGGGGTGAGTCCTAGTCCAGTACCTAGAATAGTGATTGCTGTGCTGGGCTCCACGGCATGGAATTCCTCAACAACGATTGCGGCATCGAGAAGGCCGTTCGACGTGCCGCCAAGGGAAATGGGGATTTGACCTTTGATCAAGCCGGACCTGACAGCGTCTTGGTAGATTGGTAGGGTGGACCTGAAGCGCTCGTTTTGAGTGGGGAGCGCAGAGTATAACTTGGGAGCTGTTGAGAGGACGGTCTGAGCAAAGGCCTTAGCATTTGCACGAAGCTGTTTCTGCTCGGGAGAGAGGTCAAAGTCTACCATTTTGACACGAGCATAGATTGGAGTTGCTCGACTACACACTCATATATATTCTGGCCCCACCTGCAGTCAGCAGTTAGTCATCCTTGGACCTGTCAGCAGATGCGACTATTGAAGCCAAGCAGGAAGCGATCTGCCGTTCGTATTGTGATCTTTTCCCTGAACGGGGCAGGTTGTGTAGCTTGGAAGCTTGGGATATTGCATCGAATTTCTTAGCCATGGCTGACTACCGCAAACCCGATATGTCTCTCGACATAGAATGTACGCGATCTTCAAGCTCCCTCTTCTTCCTCTCGAGCTGTTTCATTTCCTCTTCCTCCCTCCTAAGATTTTCCTCGCTGAGTGGCGGTGCTTCAGGCGGCTCCTCCTCTGCATCCTCAATCTCGTCCAAAAAGTCGCGATTGCGGTTCAATCTACTGAATTCACTGGTTTGCTGTTCAAGGCGTTCTTCGTAGTAGTCTATCGAGGCAGTGACTTGTGCGTGTCGCTGGCGCATGGCTGCGATCTTTTCTTGCGCGCCTGGGATGGGGCTGGGTCATGTTAGTTTGAAAAAAGCGGTCGAGTTTCGAGACGTACTATACTCCCAGTAGCTTCTCGGCGCCTTCTAGAAGTGACTCGACATCCACCTCGTTCTTGTTGTTGCCGTCGTATTTTCGGTAGCCGAGACCTGAGCCTGCTCCTCCACCTCCACCTCTTCGTATCCTCTCGACGAGATTGTTGCCGAGAACGGCTGCGACTGCCGTGTTTCGCCTGGGTGCGCGAACGGCATTCGCCCCGCCTCCAGAAATGCTTGCGCCGGCTCCATTGGCGTTGAAGATGGTGTTTCTTCTGTTGGCGGATGCTGAGGGGTCGGTATGCTTGGGCGCAGCTGGCGGTGGAGGGACCGAGAAAAGAGCGCGTTCATGCGGCTCGGTATCTCGAATTAGGCTTGTGATATCATGGTTTTGAAGCAGCGCGTTTGTGAATATCTTCGGTGGAGCGAAGCTATGTTCTGTCAGTCGTGATACTTCTGATAATATGATATACCCACTTCAATTCAGCGATTGATGCCGCGCAGAATGAGATCTGCTCCAGGTGAGCATCCAGCAGCGACATGGCAGACATTTATCGCGGTGTATGGTGTTGTGTCGTCTCGCCGGTGATATGACGCGGGGGTAAACACGGCGGCTCGGCGATACTTTCCTCCGCCGACGTTCGTAGCAGCTGTACCTGGAGCTCCCGCCTCACCACATCAACCAACAACCGCCCGCCGCCGCTCACCACTATCACCACGTACCTTCCTTTCTTATTGTCACCGTCATAAAGTCAAACACCATGGCGGACAGTATGGAAGGAGTAGTCGCGACCGTCGACGAGCCCAAGACCGAAGAGAAGGCGATTGAGGGTAAGTCATTCACCTCCACCACGCATCATGCCGTTTACCTCGAGATGTCCCTGCGCCGACTGCACGACTTCATGGCCGGTTCGCAAGATGTGTCCGAGTCACATGATCGCAACGGACCTGGCGTGCTGCAAGTATCTGTATCAGCGGGCTGACCCAACGACGGTAGACATCCGGGGCAGCTTCGTCCTGCTCGAGCGTGCTGTGGCGCAGTTCGATACACGCTTCACTCTGCGCGCCCTCCGCTCAATATCATCTCTCCGCAAAAGGCTCACCGACCGCGTACTTTGTTCCGTCATCATTCTCACATACTCGCCCAACAACGCCACGGCACGGACGTTTATCGAGTTCATTGGCATGGACGGCGAGGCGATTCAGAGCGTCGTGTCACAGTACAAGGAAGAGGTGCAACTTAACAAGAACAGCACCAAGGAGCCGCTGCCAGAGGTTGACGTATACATAGCCATCCTCATCCAGGTATGTTTGTCAGCAGATGGCTGTGATTCGTGCTAATCATTGCAGGTGTATCTCTATGACCAAAAGGACTTTGAGGAGGGCGCCGAATTCTCGGAGAAGCTGGTGGACAAGATTCGGGAGCTGAACAGGCGGACGCTGGACTCGCTCGCTGCAAAGGCATACTTCTACTTCTCTCTCTTCCATGAGGAGATGGACCCCAAGCCGCCGTCCAAGCAGTCGGCCGTTATCAACATTCGCGGGAAGCTGCTTGCGGCTCTACGAAGTGCGGTGCTGAGGAAAGACTCGGATACGCAGGCATCTGTCACCACGCTGCTGCTCCGCAATTACATCTCGACCGCCGACATCACGCAAGCCGATCTCCTTGTCGCGCAAACACAGTTCCCGCCAAACGCCCCCAACAATCAGGTCGCGAGGTACCTGTTCTATCTTGGAAGGATACGCGCGATCCAGCTGTCCTACACCGAAGCACACGAGCACCTCGTCAGCGCTACCCGCAAGTCGCCCTCCGCACACGTCGCCACTGGCTTCTACCAGGCCTCGATGAAGCTGCTGATTGTTGTCGAGCTGCTCATGGGTGACATTCCCGAACGCGACGTTTTCAGCCAGCCCCGCCTCGAGCGCGCCCTTGAACCCTACTTCCGCCTAGTCCGAGCTGTCCGCGTTGGAGACCTGCAGGGATTCTTGAAGGTTGTCCAGATGCACTCCACGACCTTCCAGCAGGACGGCACATACACGCTGATTCTGCGCCTGCGACAAAACGTCATCAAAACCGGCATCCGCATGCTGTCCCTGTCGTACTCGCGCATCTCGCTCCGCGACATCTGCATCCGTCTTGGACTCGAGAGCGAAGAGTCGGCCGAGTACATCGTGGCCAAGGCAATCCGCGACGGTGTAATAGAGGCATCAATCGACCACGAGAAGGGCTTCATGCAGACAAAGGTGGCGGGAGATATCTACGCGACCCGCGAGCCTGGCGAGGCATTCCACGAGCGCATCCGAGCGTGCCTGACCCTGCACGACGAGTGCGTCAGGGCCATGCGCTACCCCATGAACCAGCACCGTCTGGAGCTCAAGAACGCGCAGGAGGCCCGGGAACGTGAGCGCGAATTGGCCAAGGAGATTCAGGAGGGTGACATTGACGACGACGATGCAGGCGGCGACTTTGAGGGCTTGTAGATTGCTTGGGGTGACTAGAAGCTGTTTCTCTTCGACTTGTACGATAGCTGCTTCAGACGGGCATTCATAGAGTGGCCTGGTAATGAGTAGGAGCAGCATCTATGAATAACAGCATGAGCCTAATTATCAATCTTGGTTGCTGCACAGAAGTGAATGTAAACCTCGCAACTTGGACCCCACAAACGTCATCATGTGGAGTTTAGCCCAAAGTAGCAATATCCGTGGACTAGCCGCCGCAGCTCCCCTCGCTCATGATTGCTCCCCGCAACCGCGTCAACAGATCAACATTCTCAAACTCGGCAAGGGTACTAATCATGCTACTCCCATACCACAATGTATGTTTATGTCGAGTTCATAACTTGGTGCCTTCTCATAGCTAACTCCTTCCAGGATTGACGTATCCCGGCGTCTGCGCCGCGCCATCCTCCTAAATGATCTCCCTCTCGTAAAACGCATCATCCAGAACAACCCGCAAATACTGCGCAACCCGGATTTCGAAGACAAAAGCAACACAAGCCTGCATCTGGCTGCTCGACATGGCTTCACGCAAATTGCCGTACGAGCATGATATGAAATTAAGGAGTACAAGCTGATGTCGACCAGGAATTCCTCATCGACCTCGGTCACGAATCCGACCTCATCTCCCGCAACAACGACCTCGAAACCCCGCTAATGCTCGCCGCCGCCGCGGGAAAAGAAGAAACCGGCGTGACTCTCGCAAAGCGCTTCCCAGAATGCATTCCGTGGGCGGATAAACACGGGCTTGACGCTGTATGTCTCCCACTTCCCCCCCCCTTTCCATCCAAACTAATGTATACATCACAGCTCATGCTCTCATGTAAATCCGGCTTCGGCACCCTGCACCTCATCCCCACGCTCATCCTGCACGGCCCCTCCACGCTCTCCGCCTCCGACAACAACGGCAACACAGCCCTGCACCACGCCTCCGCCGCCGGCGAACTCAAAGCCCTCCGAATGCTCCTGCAATACGGCGCGAATCCGCTCGCGTGCAATGTATATAGCTGGACGCCGCTGCATTACAGCGCGACGGTGGCCGCGGAGAGTTATTTCAAGAGCTTGATCATCGAGAGCGAGAAGAGCAAGGCCGAGGTTAAGCGGGAGAGGGCGGAGAGGGAGAGGAGGGGCCGGGCCGGGGTCAGGATTGTCACGGGGGATGATGAAGGTGGAAGTGGTGGTGGTGGTGGTGGGGGGATGGAGTGGAGTCCCGTGGAGAGGAGGAGGGCGATGACGCCGACGGAGGGGAGGGGCTGGGGGGATGGGGCGAGAGCGAGGGCGGAGACGGGAGAGTCGATTTAGAGAGGAGGGACTTTGTTTTTGGCGCATAGCGGAGATTGGCGTTTGGGTGGGCGTGAAGTAGGAGAGCATCTTGCTGGGCGAGATGCCGACGAAATGCTGGGTCTAGATCTCTTCATCGCCGAGTACCTCGTTGCACCGAGTACTTGTCTTTTTCCCTTGCTCCCTTGCTCTCGCCTCCGTCTCGTGTTCATCATATCTGCAAGCACTCGTACTGCATCATTCATTCCTCAGCTACCCACTCCGGTATTGATCTTTCCTAGATGCGCCAACCCCTCGCCTTCACCAACAAGCGCATGCGCATCGCCTACACCAACGCTGGCAACGACGTCTGGATCGCGTATTTCCGCGTGCACACCGGCCAAGACACGCGCGACAACCCCGAGTACACCGAGCGCGGGTATTTGTACAGCAGCGCGGAGGGACTGGGTCGCGCTTGACGAACAGGAACATCGACTTCAAGACCTTCGTTGAGGAGCTCAATATCAACGGCGTCAAAGACTAGCAGTGGCGTACGCATGCGTATGGGCTTTGGAAGGGGGAGTTTGGAGAGGCGCGGTGGAGGGGTGAAGTTGATGAAGGCGGAGACGGAGATGGTTGTCGATGGATGGAATGGGGATGGAAATGATGGGACATGGTGGTGGCGGAGACGGGAGTGATGATGTCCCTTCAACCCCCGAGACGCGCCGTGCCATATATCTGGATTTCTTAGAGATTTGTCGCCGGCGCCACGTGCTGATAGAAGCAGCTTTCGCGGCTATGCGCGCAGAGCCCAAGGTGGGCGACCTTGGGTATCGACGTACCTAGCACCTCGCTCGCATTTTGAGGGTGGAGATAGAGCGGAGGGCTCCTTTCTGTCGATTAAGGCTCAATTCAAGCTACTTTGGGTAGTATAGACTGCATCAAATTCTCAAGGATATCTTGCTCACTATCGCCTTACTTGCTACAAACTATGGTCGCTGATGAGAGACGGCCTTTCTAGGACGTCTTTGCTTAGTATAGAGAAGCTTTCGTTTAAGAACTTCTTAGCCAAAGAGCGGCTTCGCTTACAGTAAGCTTGTCTCGTTTGAAACTGCCATTTGTGCCAGTAAACCTTGGTAAGGTGTACTTACTTGACTTCCAGTCTCACAGCATTGGGAAATTCCCCAACTAAGAGCTTGTTCACTGTCGGATAGCTTGCGTGTACTTGATGTGCGATTGTCGTATCATTGGCATAAAGCGCCCAAGACACTCTCTACACCTCTTGTTGATAGATGGCGTGCTTGATAACTTTTGCTACGCTTCTGATGCCTTAGATCGCATGTTCTTCAACTAACGCAGCCAATGATGTACATACTTGGCATAATCCTTTTGATGGTAGTCTATATTTACAAATTTGGCTACTTCAACAGTCGCCGCATTCTAGATTTGTTCTTTGTTGCGCCTTTCATCAACGGACGTCTCCGCTCTGATTCTAAGAATTTCGCCGATTTCTTACATTTTTTAATATGTCGTGATATTCCCATGTCCCTCCCGCTCATTGCTCCCTGTCTTCTATTTCCCACTCCCTTCTCGAGATCAAGCTTCAAGCATACCTTCCAAGCTATGCTGAACTATGTGGCAAGGATGCCATTCCAAAAATCACATTTTCGCTGCAGGCTGACACCGAACAGATCAACGGCAGAGCTCAGCTCGAATTCCAAGGCCGCAAGATGTTGTGCGCCTTGACCCACAATAAGAACTTGATCTGGGCGACGTTTCTCGACGATGGATGGTCTAACGAACCCGAGATGTACCTTCACAGCAATCCATCACTCGAACTCGATGATGGTAACGTTGCCATGAATGACATCGACTACTCCACGATCACGAAACGGTTCGGAAGCTATGTCAGACCGCACAACTTCCACGGCATCGCCATTAGCGTTTGGTACTCCATTGGTGGCTTCGAGCTCCTGACCAATGCTGAACTGGAGGAGCGTGTATCTGACATGATCAACAATTCTATACTAGTAGAATCGACTTACGCCGACGACTCCAACGACGGCTCTGACACGCCAACGAGTCAGGATGTCTTTCAAGGAGTTGGCTTCGAAGCTGCAAACGATGAAGCCATCGAGATTGAAACGTCGGAGGTCGAAGCCATGGAAGTTGAGGCCATGGACGACAATTCCTGCGACGCAGCTGAGAATGACGTCGAGAGCATGAATGTAGATACCGATAGTAACATCGATGGACCTTATAGCACTTCTAATTCCGATACCGAGCCTGATGAATTGAAAGAGCCATCTTCAGCCACCGTTAACACGACTCGTAACGAGGCGTCTCTCGGCGACCACGAGCATAACGAAGCCAACAGTCGAGAGCTTCGTGACAAAGCAGAGCGATTCCTGGCACAGCAAAACATCGGACTGTATGTGTTCGACAAGTCCTTCTAATGGCATCGGAGGTCTGCTGCTAGGACTGGATCAAGAAAAAAAAATGGATGAGAGCGTGGTAGGAATATTTCAGTGTCCTCTTCAAATGACAGATACGTCGCTGGCAATATGCCAGACTAGACTGATGACTGATTTCGTTCCAGGAACGCACGACGATAACGAAAAGTTATGATTGCTAATTCGGAAGTATTTCGTGAAGTCCGGGAATTGCTTTCGGACAAAGGATTCCTTATTTTGGTTATTGACATTCTTTCCTATGGTTCAATTGGAACCACAGCCCTGAAGGCAGCAAGAGGGATGCAATGATAATTCGAATTATTGGGATTCACTAAATGGTATGCACAATTTATGTTAGATCAATATTTATCATTGCAATGATGACATCCCCCATATACACAAAAGTGCATTACCGACCCTGTGCCGTTCGCATACCTTCCGGCCATAGCAGTACGCCAGCCTTCACCGGAATAAAGCGCCCTTCTGCCTTCTCCAGCTCCTTGCCGTCGTCCTACCATACTCGTCTCCAAGTCTTCAAGCTTCCTCATCTCTCTATTCTTTCCCTTAATCAACCACGCATTCTCTGCCCCACAACACCACCAATACATATTCGATGCACCTACCAGTACTCAAATTCATGATCCCCAATATCCACATAAACATCTTTCAATTTAACGAAACATGGCAAATGCTCGAATTCCTGACCCGTCCGTGGTTGTCTATCTCCTTTGCGCGAGTGCTTTGCGAACTTGAGACGTGGGATCGTGCGCGACAGACTTGAAAAACGCAGCGTATGAATTTTCGACGGAGACGATGTCAATCGCAGGATTCAGCCAGATATATGGCCGCTCGGGGTTTGGAACGTGTTCATCAATAACAAGATCAGATAAAGCTTGTTGGTACAATCCGTGATATCGTGCTTCGCGGCACGCCTGAAGCGGGCCTGGCACAGGCGTCGGAGACTGAACAGTGGACATCTGGCGCGGAGGCCGCTTTTGCTTCCCATCAGCAAGAGGCGTTGATGGGAAATCAGTGAAGCGTATGCAGATTTCCACAGTACGCGGCTCGACCGTCATTTCCCATATTTGAAGGCGGAGTTCGGTTGGTAGGCGGGGAAAGGGATGGAAGGTGCTCATGCTTATTGTCAAAGTTGCGCAAATTCCATCGCTCGACTACACTGTGATTAATTTAGTCGAAATGGTCCAGGCTGGTAGGATGTTCAGATATAGCACAAGACGGATCAATCGTCCCTTAGGTAGCAAGTCGATACGAGAACGAATATCTCGATGTGACTCACCGTTGACGCATCTCAAATGTGGCTGTGCACGCGCTTGGGCCTACCTTTCGCCACAAACCTTGGAATTGTTCTTATTGTCATGATCAGCACGACTTCCGAGCGTGGTGATCAGAAATTCATCAACAGCAAACCACAATTTGATTCATTCCTGGAACACAGGCCTGAGAATGGACGGGTGCAAAATGAGAAGTGAACACACGGGGAAAGGCGCCGAGACACATAATCTCTGATGTATCGAAAGCGACACCAACTCAGCCAGGCCCGTCTCAGGAGAATGCCGGAAACAGCAACGATATTGCCCTTGGATCGGGGTTTGGCCAGTTGGCAGATCTCGGTTATCTAGACAGGGATGATGTTCGGCATTGAAGTTTAAAGTCTGCACTCAGTAGATAGCAAGGCGCAGGCGGCAAAGGATCATCGATATGTGCGCATTGCAGCAAACTGTGTCGCCCGAATATGGACAACGGTCCGATAGACCAGAAACGCTTTGCAATGCTTGCGGATGTAGGTTGACCATCTGAGTGTTCAGATTGTTACAGCTATTTTGGCAATGCGCTAGGCGAAATAGACTGGGAAGCTACGATTGGAAAGAAAGAGACGAGACACGTCTACGTAACTCTGTGGATTTCTTGAAAGCCGACGAGATCTTTTTTGAAAGTGTGTTTGATGGTTCAAGTTCTGAAGCAGCGAACCTGCGCTAGATCGTACAGCATTTGGCTACTAACCTGATTTAGCGAGAAGGTGAGGATCGTGGCTGGATGATATCATGCTCAGACCTTAGAATGAATCAAATGTTTGTAGAACGCAACTTTCTGCACAAATCCCAAGAAAGTCCTTTTGCACTGCGGCATTTTCCGACCATGCCCATGGCTGCGTTCAACGCCACTACGATATTGCCCTTGATTTACTAACGACTTTTGGCCGTTTGACGATCAAATACCTCCATGGAATCAATCACCCGCGGTAATCACCCTCGCAATCCAGGATAAGTCGACGATGGAGTCGCACTCCCCATGTCCTCCACATCTTGGATCTGCTATTGCTACTCCTGAGAGATCTTCAATGAGCCCAACAGCGACCGACCACGTTTTCCCAATCCGCAGCCTAGTCTTCCATGAATCGAGGACAATCAATGAGACTGGTGTTCCAAGCATGACTGAAGAGCGCCCTCCATCATCTCATGTCCCCATCGTAACATCACATTTACCTGGGCCAGACGAGCCAGTCAATGGGCCGACAGAATATATCTTGCGGTGGTTACATGAAGAGAGTTTTGGTGCAGCAGACGATGGTGTGACGATAAAACTACCAGAGGACGAATCGAAAGCACCCCGAAGTGACAACCATGCTACGCATATTCCACATGGCATAGTAAATATTATGTCGCATCGTTGCGAGGATGAACCAATCCACATCCCTGGTGCAATTCAAAGCTTTGGTCTGTTAGTTGCGCTGGAGCACAACAAAGACGCTGGGGCTCTTCCAGTCCGTATGGTTAGCGAGAACTCGAGAGAAATCATCGCGAAATCTCCGCAGCAACTATTTGCATTAACGAGCTTTACGAACCTGTTTTCCGGCGACCAAGCAGATATCATCGTTGATCATGTTGATCTTATTAAGAATGAGAATGACAATGTGGAGCTTGAGGCCAACGGGCCCGAGGTGTTTTCACTCGATATCGACGTTGCTCAAGGATGTTCAAGACGCTTGTGGTGCGCCATGCACAAAAGTCATGCCAATCCAGATCTCATTATATGCGAATTCGAAGTCGAAGGCGATGACCTCTACCCTCTTGTTCCTTCGCAAAGGCCCACGCACGACGATCTGCCAGACCATGGTGGCATTGCCTGCCAATCCCCGAAAGAGGCGGACAAGTGCAAGAATATGTCTGACAGTAGTGCGGGAAGAGTCAAAGAGTCTAGTATGCATGTGCTGGACGTCATGACACAGGCGCAAGAGCGGTTGGCAGCAGCAACAAACCTCCCGGTGCTGTGCAACGCGCTTGCTAGCATAGTAAAAGACTTGACCAGCTTCGACCGAGTCATGGTCTACCAATTTGACGCTTTGTTCAATGGCCACGTTATTGCTGAGCTTGGCACCCCTCCTACTGGTCAATCTCATTTTCAGGGCTTGAAATTCCCCGCATCCGACATCCCGAAACAAGCGAGGGAGCTATACGGGAAGAACAAAGTGCAAGTGCTCTACGATCGCAAAATGCAAATAGTCAAAATAGTGTGCCGGGATACTAAAGATTTGGAAACGCCCCTTGATCTCACCTACTCTCATTTTCGCGCCATGTCGCCTATGCACTTGCTCTATCTCAGAAACATGGCTGTGCGTTCGTCAATGTCAATATCAATCAACGGCGCTATTGACTTGTGGGGATTGATAATCTGCCACTCGTACGAGCCTCGAGCAACACGAATATCGTTCCCCAGTCGCAAGCTGTGTCGCTTCATCGGTGAAGAGGCGTCAAGGAACATTGAAAACTTGCACGTACAGTCTCGTCTGCATGCCTGGAGCGTTATCAATAAAAGGTCAATGGAGCTCGAGATGGAGAAATGTGAAGTCCCCCCATCACGGATACTCTTGGATCTGTTCAAGGCCACTTCTGGACTTTTCTGGATCGCAAAGCGGACTAAACTATTTGGTTACGTAGAACGACCTCAAGAGGCGCTCGCTATCTCGGAATACTTCAAGATACACAAAAAAGCTTCAGTAACAGCGTCTGTCGATATAGCGCACGACTTTCCACAGTTCCGGTACCCTCCAGGCTTTTACAGCATCGTTGGGATACTTGTTGTCCCGCTCTCCGAAGAGGGCAGCGATTTTGTCATCTTCTTCCGGGACGCTCGATCGCAGGAGGTCTTGTGGGCTGGCAATCCCCACAAGGAGTCTGTCCATAAGGATACACCGGGTCCATTGCAACCGCGGAGCAGTTTCGAGCCATGGTCCGAGACGGTGACTCATACATGCGACATGTGGTCCAAGGAGGACATTGAAGTTGCAAAGATGCTGTGCCTTGTGTCTGAGCAGCTCTTCCAACTCTGGAATGGGACGAATGAACCAAAACCAAACGTCCATACGACCCAGCGTGATAGCCAGTTGACACAGCTGTTATTGTCCAACACGTCACACGAACTTCGTACACCGCTCAATGCTGTCATCAACTATCTGGAAGTGGCAAAGGAGGATATGCTCGACCCAGAGGCTCAGGAAATCGTGGCCAAGTCTTGCTTTGCCTGCCAATCCTTCATTAGAACGATTGCTGAATTGTTTGTCCCTAACGAGGGGTGATGGCTGATGTCCCACTGATAAGGCAAGGAATGAGCCTATCCTGCTAGTTACCGTAGCGCCCAGCGCAAACCTGCGAATACAGTTGTATGAGGCCTGTATAGTCATATTAACTGCTAAAATTGTTTGATCTCGATACTAGGACTAAATTTTCCCTATGTAACCACTGAGATGTCGCATATAACACAGGCTGGGAAGCACGTTTCTACTTCATATCTAGTCATACATCGATAATTCATGCTATTTACATCGCACTACTTGTATACGCCTAATGGATCTCATGCCGATGATATCTGATGTGGTATTTTATGGCCTGAGTTGTTTTGTCTTCCTGTCCCGGAAGGGACCGCGGGTGCACTTGCAGCAAGGACGCGAAACTAATGGCTGATGCTGCTATGCACGCGTTCGCGACTACGACTAAGATGGAACTCGCATCTCACCACTATAAGCTTGGACTCATCGCGACAACTCTCCGGAGCTATACACAGCGCTATTGAGATTTGAGGTTGGTAGAGGAAACACGTGCATAGCTTCAGGCTACTGTGTGATTCCTGCCATAGTCGATAACCTGTAGTTTACTGACATTGTATAGTGCCGAGCCATTCGTTTTCAGAAATACATCCTATGAACATCGACCTATCAACATCGACCTATTAACATTAAGCTATGAGTCTAGTTTTGTTAGCGATTTGCACCTAAATCAAGACTAGCTAACTCGTCGTCGCTCCTAGGGGCTCTAGAAGCTTCTGTTAGGCTCATTGCTCAGGTGAACGTCTTAGGTATATTAGTGCTATTTAGAAGATGCGCACCTCTCCTAATTTACCTGTTCTAAGATTATCTGTAACAAATAATAATGTACCTAATAATATTATAAGCAGGCAGCCTTTTTAGAGGTTAGAATTATATAGTTTAGTCTAAAAGTAATATCTGTTAACAGCTATCTGGCTCTTATTAGTATCTATAAGGAAATCTGCTAATAGGAGCATATAGAGGTGTCCTGCTTATTATATAGTTAAGCTAGAGAGGGGGTGCACACATTCTGAATACGATAATATGAGAGCAGCTGTACGCACCTAAATCGTCACCACAAGCTTATTTTTCTCACCTCATTATTCCCCTCCACACCATGTCTTAAACCACTCGGTTGCAAGCAATTGCCAGCTCCTCCACCAGCCCCGCGAGCCAATCAGAAACCTCCTACGATGAGGACACGTGATCTTGGTAGTACTACGGTATACGGCTCGTAGACCTTACCTGGGTCGTCACCTCTGTAATTAATTCACTCCGAGGTGGGCAGTAGCGTAGCTAACCGAGGCCTATAGTAGTCGTACTACGGCCTGTTGCAGGCGCTGGCTTCTCTCACCTGAACTTCCAGCGCTCCCTCTCTTACCCGTCCCTTACTCTCTGTCTTGAACAGCATACGCGCCAACGGAGCGCGCGACGGCCTCAAGGACCCAAACCACGTCTTCAGGGACCCGCTCTGGTACACGTACTTGAAACACACACCTGTAGCTGGTCTCGTCAAAGAAGCTGCCACCGCCATCAGCCGCAAAACCAAGGACGAAGATGAAGACGACACTCCGTCGACCCCTCAGACGCGAAGGCAGATTTACCTGGACTACCTTGTAATTTGCGACAGACGCCACGAGATCCTCGAGGCCGCCTTTGCGGCTCTTCGCGAAGAGGGGATCTTCGGGCCAGAAGCCAAGGAGCAAAGCAACAGTTGATGAAGGAGAAGGCTTGAAGTCTTTGGACGGTTTTCGACGAGCAATGCTTATCTTTCGGAGGAACAACGTGAAGGCGTCAACATGCGGCACACATGAGTTTGTAGTGGTGGCTAATGGGGCTCTCCAACCGTCTACTTGATTTTTGAATCGCTCATTTTCATTTGTTTGTTTGTCACAAGGACAAAGATTTCGACCATTCATTTCTGGGGTCAACGAAATATCTAGTTTAGTTGGAAACAAAAATCCACCTTGCTTACTACGAGTACACTGCCAGGCGTCTGCGCGCCCTGTACACGACCTTCCCACATCCTTGGAAATCCGCACGACCGGACGTTCGTACACTAGATGCCAAGATCCCCTCTCCATGGAAACAAGCAAAGGCGCAGGCGAACGGAATTGGGCTGCTCAGCCTATTCTTTGTCAAGAGTGCGCCAGTGCCAAAGTTGCCGTCACGAATCGAAGTTTGGTCAACCGTGTCCGGACCTGGTGCTCGTTGAACGCTGCGCACTTGAAGCTGAGCACGTATCGAAGATATAGCAATCTTAGGCGCTATGAACGGCTTTCAGTCAACGTCTTGCTCCACATTGATCACATGGCGTGTTCTTGTGGTCATGATTGGGAGGTTCGCGCATTTGGGGAAGTCCTTCTTTGCCCTCTCCCATGCACCGCTCCAGAATGTGTGTCCTTCCTTTGTTGGGAGCCTTGTTTTAACGTTCTCCTTTTGTCGATTCCTCGCAGGTTGGAGGTGGCTATCGTCATCTGAACTGTGCTCATCGTATGCTTTCCCACTCGACATGTTGAAAAAGGATTGAGGTTGACGGTAGAGGTATTGATTTGAAGAGCGAAATTGTATGGTTGAGAGGTGCGTGGGGCGAACAGACGATGGAATAGAAAGAGGGCCTACGATAGCACGTGATGTCATGTATACACCTTCTTGGACGAATGATCGAACATTCAGCACCACAGATCCGATAAGAAATGAGAACCACCTGGTCGCGTTCCTTCCACCCGGGAACACGAGAATGGGCCAAGCAGTCGATGCTGGTCCGCATCCGCGTCTGTGCCACCAGTCCAATGGCGTCAACATCGATGCTCAAGAAAACCCCGATGGTCGTGCCAGAGAGCACAAACGTTAGCTCCAACTGTTGCAAGTCGGTGGCCCTTAGAACCGCGATTGCAGCATATTCCGAATCCGCCGAGTGACGACAGCAGCGCATGCATCAAGTGTACATGACTGAAGGTGGAAATGTGCCTTTCCTTCTGTGCGAGCTTTCACATCCGTTCGCCTCATGATTTGGACATACTTCTTGTGTAATTGTGGCACTGCAGCATGGCTCGGTTTGTCTTTCGGAAGACGTAGCTCTCCATTCATAGGCGGCAAATGAAAATCCATCGGCGGAAAGTGACGTTCTGATAGAGCTCGTTGTGAAGGCACGAAGACTATTGGCAATCATTGCTGCGCAGACTGACGTTCTGTCCAGAATCCCTTGCCGTAGGATATCAAGATCTCCTGGCCACGACCGATGCCTTTGGCTCTCTTGCCACTCTTACCTGCGCTCAACACAAAGACTCCGACTCGTTTCTCCACCTTACCGGCTGGGACCTCGACATAAATGTCACGAAATTCGGCATTCGGTGCTGTAGAGACGCCGCGGTAGTCGTTGATGAATCTTGCTTCGTTGCCCATCTTTGAAGCGTCCACGCCTATGCCAAACTCGCGATCGAGAGAGAGGTCATAATCGGAAGCTTCGTCCAGGTCTGTCTGATCATGCACATATCCTAGGTATGGTAGGATGAAGGTATCTGGCGCCAGGTGCTGCGTCGTGTACAGAGCATGCTGACCATGAGCGGGGTGCGAACCATCTGTTACCGGCGTGATTCTCACATTACTGTAAGGCCCGCTGGTCTTGAAAACTTGAGTGTCAGCTCGTAGATCTGACTTGTTGAGGATCAGTCTGTTAATGTTGTCCACACCCAGCTTCTTTGACAGAGCCGGTGAGTGTAAATACACTGTACCCGAGGGCCACCCTTTTGGTAACTGTGCAGAAGTTTTCGTTGGAGGCATGCTGCGCTGCAGAACTCAGGCGGAGAACGACCTTCGCACGTGGTCACCTGACTGGACTGCCTCTTCGAAAAGCAAATGTCTTCCTTTTGCCAACGACTTGGGAAAAAACAAACTCCTTTTGACGAGACTTATGCGTGTTTCACCACTTAACAGAGTTGTGTTATTGTTGACGAGTTCAGGATGTTGTCTTGCGGAAAGAGTTGGCAGGGCATGGGCAGCTCCTGCTCGCTCGGCCAAACTTCGGGCCGGCGGCGAGCCTCGACTTCGAAAATCTGTAAGGCTCGTTACAACCTCACAAAAACAACCGTAAATTCATGCGACACCTCCGACATGCCGTCGCGGCTCGGACTATGTTCCAATTGCGGTGATGACCAGATTCAGTCACGGGAAAAATCTCACAAACACGACGAGCTACTGTACCTATTCTTCCGCAATAGCTCCCATGGCAAAAACAAGCGGAACACGCAACTCCCTAGGTGCTGTTGTGGCGCTCACTAGCTTGAGGTGCTCCTGAAAGGCGGCACACGACGCGAGATTGCCCAACTCCTATCGCATCGCTATCAGCAATTGGTACGAGGCATTCGACAGGAGTCGGCCAATCAACGGTGCTTTTGACCAGTGCGAAAACTCAGCTGGCAGCAAGCGGAGCCGCCCTATCTTGTCTCATCTCAGCTCTTAGCTCGTCCAGCCGCTCAGCCGGCTTTGCATAGCGGTGTGTAAACACGAGCATGTCATCAAAGCTGCACTGAAGATCGATGCGCTGCTGGCATTTCACCGCTCGCTAGGTTTCTAGTCGCAGGCCTAGATGCTGCGTCAATGCAGGAACCCGCACTCCAGTCCCCACACCAAAATCCACAGTTGGCCGACCTTGGAGGGCGATAATTATCTCGATCTCTGCTACTATTAGGGGCACTTGCACGGACGGCTATTTTTGCTCTTGTTGCGGGGTGACAGTGTCAAATGTCACGCAGTCCGGAGCTTGAAATCAGAAAGTATGGCTCGTGCAATCAACGTGAGGGGTGACCCCGGCATACTCGTCCCAACTTGGGATTCTTCCAGAGAGTCCAACATCCGCCAAGTTGAGCATAGCTGTCAACTGCGACAGCGCCCTGAACGACATGTGAAAGGCGGTTTTCAATGACGTTGCGCGACGATTAAGGTTACACGACTACGCCTCGCCATTGTGTCGGCAACGGTGCAGTCTCTCGAACGTGTGTTGTGCACGCCGCGTGCTTGAACAAGTCATGCACAGGACTTCGCCAGCGGTAGCTCGAGCCAGACATGGTTAGTCTGCTAAACGAACTGTTGAGGCTGCAAGGACCCCTAAGCAGGGGAAATTGCCTGGCTCGTTTTGTCTCCAAGCGCCATGCCTATTTCTGATAGGCACGTTCGATATCCATCAATAAACAGTCCAGACGGTGGGTCTCGTCAGTGCACCACGGCGCTATCGACACTTCTCCCCCTTTACCGTACCATCACAAAGCGCATCAATTCTAAGCGCCATGACAGTCAAGCACTCGACAGGGTGACGAACGGACGCTGCCATGGCCTCTGCCCCTGTCCACTGGCATCGTCTTCGCTAAGGCATCTCGTGTAGCTATCATATAAAGCATTCTGTCTATCCTCCCTCTTCTCTTTCCTCACCACACACTCACTAATACACCGGTTTCACCGCATTCACTCGTTTTCACGACCTCCAATACTTAATACCAACGTATTTAATAATCAACCCAACAATCAACATGCACTCCTTCGCTGTCATCGCTGGCCTTGTTGCCTCTGCCAACGCCTACGCCTACGGCTACCCGGCTCAGAACGAGACCACCTCCGCTGTGGCCTACCCCGTTGCCTCCACCACCGACGCGTACGCTGTCATCAGCTCTGCTGCCGCTTACCCCGCCAGCTCTGCTCCCGTCGAGTACACCACCAAGGTCGTCACCGGTCTTACCACCGAGTGCCCTGAGCCAACCACCATCTCCGTCGGAACCAAGACCTACGTCGTGACCTCCTCCACCGTCATTGTCGACGAGGACTGCGAGTACACCACTTCCGTCCCTGTCCACCCCACCCCGGCCCCTGAGCACTCCGCTCCCGCTGGATACCCCGTCAAGCCTTCCGTTGTCGCTCCCCCCGCTGTCCCTTACCCATCCAGCAACGGCACCGCCCCCACCCACCCAGCTCCCGCTGGCACTGCCGCTCCCTCCGGCTCTGCCACCAAGAGCGCTCCTCCTTCCCAGTTCACCGGCGCTGCTGCTCAGACTGGTGCCGGAATCATGGCCATCGTCGCCGCTGCCGCCGCTTTCTTGTAAGCAGTTCGCTACATGATCTGACGGTGCAGAGCTCGCTCTATGCCTTCTGATTTATGGCGGTCCGGTGGAGGAACGGGTTCTCATGGGTTTATGACTTCGCTTCTCACGACCGCATTGGGATCGGAGTTCGAAGGCATTTACCCCTCCTTGCGCAATATGTCGCAGCAGCATTTCGATTGTACAAATTCAACTATATAATACGCTTGGTCGAAAGGGCTACTGTACCCACGGAGGATTGTGTGTGGTCTGTGGAGATTTCATGTTCCTAGATTCTTTGCTGTACAGAAGGAGTCGACAACATAATTGACATGGTTTTCACTTTTACATTGCTCGCTTTTGGATTCTTCGTGATGCTGCTAATTTGATTCAGACGAGAAATTGGTAATAACACCAGACGATTACCATGGCAGCGTCTTCGACCCTCCCCAGACGTCCAGCGAACGTTGTGCTCGTGTGACATGGATCCACTCAGGGGTAACACGTTCGAGACCCAAGCGCAGGGAAATTAGTCGCCCAGACCAGGTCCCAAAATATCGCGCGGCGCCAATCACCACAAGAACCCCAACAATCACAGTACACGTCACATCAATACTGGTTTACGACATTGGCGCTCTGTTGGCTGGCCGCCACGGCCGTTGTGCTTGGTCGGCACCAACAGAAACTTCGCGTGGCGTCTGCGCATGTAACTACCCGTGCACGAGTCATCCCGCCGCTCACCTCCAACCATCACCGCCGGCGAAGCGGTATTGCCGGGAAAAGGACCTATCGATTGTATTTTTTGCTGCTTCGCCGGTAATCCGGGGTCAGTAGATCGTGCTGGCAATTTCTAAGGTGGTTCTTATTCGTGCACACTTCGTATTCCGGATATGAGGCCGCTGTTTCCGGGTCAGCTTCGCCCGGATGTTGCGGATTTGGGGAAGAGAGTCCGTGCATATGTATGTGGAAAGAGATGCGAAATGGCACAATTCATCGGCTTTACGTTCAGGTCTGACGAGATGGTATAGAGGATATCTGCCGAGGCGACCTGTTCGCCACATGTGATTTCGCACAGTAGCTTACCTCCCTGAGCACTATACGCACAGCATCTCTTGTAATTATGAGAAGGTCAATATATTAAGTGCTACTCAACGCTCGAGAATACAGTCACCATGCTTACGTACTTTTTGAACATATCTGGCCTACGTCCCCGCTACGTCCAAAATGTGCCCTGGACAATACGTCGGTGCCGCAGTGAATTTCGGGCTCTCATCGAGTTTCACCGCGCACTTACAACTCCCTGAGGGATGGCTGGTGCTTACTGATTTTTATTTTCTCGACGTTGTTGCTGGATCAAGATTCTACAGACGCACGTTCACGCCACCCTGGAGAAATTCAGATACTTGATGAGTTACTGTCATGGGCTATAGTAACGTTGAAGATATACAGGAGTAGCAAACGCGCTCGCTCTCAATGGGACATCGCAACTTTATATGAGTGTCGATCGGGCCTGAGTAGTAGCATAATAGATCTGCGAGTATGTACTGTCTCTATATATATGTGTGGAAGTCGGTCCACGACAGCGATGCGCAGGTCTGGCAAGCATACCGCTCCACTCTCGTTCCCAACTTCACACTTGCACTTAAGAGCACTTCCCTCAACGCTGATGCACGTCCGGTTGCTCGGGTCTGATCTCGGCTCGGGGCACGAGAGTGCCTGACATCTTGACAAGTGGAGTTGGAGCAGAGCGCTGTGGTGTCAATTTCTTCTTTCAATTACTGTGTCCAGTAGCTTGGTCGATCGGACCGGCCCCTAGGAGCGTTGCCGGCCTCGTCCGCATCTTGATTTGATGCCGCTCCGAGCAACCAGTGCTGCAGAACCAATGAAGGTAATAAACGTCCGCCTCGACCAGCACCTTCTTCGAGGCATCGTATGCCTTCTCTGGTTTGGCCTGGGCAAACATGCATGCGCCAAATAGGCTGCCATCTTTGTGTGGCTTGTTCGTTGTCCAGATGGTCTCGTACCATTTCCAAGGGAGCAAGTCAGGACGCATCTGACGGAGGTGTGCGAAGGTGTCGTAAATAAGCTTTTCCCTGAACGCGACATCGTCATATAAGACGAGAGAACATCGACCCTTGATATCCTTGTTCCTTGTCGTTTGGACAGGATCGACCTTTCTCGCGCGCTTCTTCGGGGATGTTAAGTCGATGACTTCCTCCCTAGTGCTGGTCTTCGGTTTCTCTGGTGATGTCAGGTCAATCAAATTGGTCTCTTCACCATGCAGTGTTTCTGATCGTTTCCGCTTCGGGGCCGGTGCCTGTTGGACTTCGCGTGGCTTTGGCGAAGCAGACTTTTCGCGTTGCTGATCGCTTTGGCCGTGTCTACCAACGTTAGATACAATTATTGCACCTTGACAATTAAAGACGTACGCTGAGTGTGGGATCGTGTTGTACCAAATCAGGTCCCATGCTTCAAGGCGTGCTTGCGTGGCATGCAAACCACGGTACTGCGTAAGAGTGGACGCTGTAGAAATACAAGCCATCAGTAAACCAGCGCCAGGTAGGCAATGCCTAGTGATTGACTAATGAGTGGAAGGCTTATAGTTGTGCTGAATCACTAAGGACTCTAGAGTAATAGGCAATCAGACGTGCACGTGATCATTGAGGAGCTAGGCTATTGATGAGGAGCCAGGCTATCAACGAGGAGACGTGCTTCAAAAAGACGTGCTTTAACGAGGAGATAGGCTTTTTAATAGGCTACAGGCTGTAAACGACTCCTTGCGCTACTTCTTATACGACTCCTCCTACAACTCCTCATATAACTCCTTACATAATACGCTTAGGCTACCTTATTAATAGAGAGGAATACTGAAACTATAGATACAGATAAAAATGTTAATTTTGCATAGTAATAGTAAGGGATATAAGGAATACTTTTCCTCTCGAGTTAGATAAAGACGTAGCGCTGATTTATATAGTCTCTTTAGGAAAATTCCTAGCTCTTTAGAACTGCTGCGCAGTCAGACTAATATATTTAAATGTATCTTAGATATGATATTATATACCCCTGTGTGGAATACGTCTTATCGACGGGACGTGGGACTGGTTGGAGACCTTGGCAACGAAATAGGCGTTAAGCTATGGCGTGCCACCACCAGGCTATTGGTTGGGTAACAGTCCATTGCGAGCGGGCACCGAATCATCTAATGCAGCAATCAAAAACCTGGGGTTCATATGCCTGTGTGCCCTTATTTTTTTGGATTGGGTTATCTTCCTGTCCTTTACAACGTTTGCGCGTGAGAGCCCTCGTGTCGCACACTGTGGGTTATGAACTATCCCAAGAAACTAAGCAGGACTATGTGACAGCCTGAGGTTATACACAGTATCGTTTGGCTTCGGTTACGATGGCAAAGCACTGTGTACTGCTTCAGGCTATGGATTGAGCGGCTACCTCTTGCTCTCTGGGATACGAGTGAGTGATGAGATCGTCAGCCACACACTGCCTTATCGTCCCACAGCAAAGAAGCAGGTAAACGAAATCTGACACAATACAGCGCACGTCAACTCAGGCCGACAAGCTTGTCCATAAACTACTGTTGCACGTACCATGCGCAGTTGGAGTCTAGGGGTGCTGCGTGTACCTCCAAGCTGCTATATTAGTAATGACATACGCTCTTGACAATTGATTGGCGTACGTCATGCTGGAACATTTCGGTTCGTACTGCAAAGGCTCATCACATGTATGATTTCCCGCCTGATCATTGCCCCGAAGACGGCAGGCAAGAAAAATGCTGCTCCAATCCTTCACTGGCTTCTCAAACGCCGTTCCAAGTCTGCCATGGAAGGCGCCCGTATTCTAGAAGGCTCGTCCTGGTCATTGCGATACGTGGGTATCAAGGGTCCCGATTGCAGCAAGCCATCATTGCCTTGTTTGGCGTACACTCTGTAACCCGCGTCACAACTCAGGAAGCGACTAGGCACACGTGGGACTTAGCCACGTAACGTGGCGCCTACTAACTCTAGGCATGTGGCTGTGGTTCGCTGATTGGCCTTTCCACAACACAAAAGCAGGGACAGGTTTATCGCAGGCCCGAAATCCACCAACAGTTTGGGCCAGATTGCGCCAGAGGAGAGCATTCCAGAGGCGGTCTACAAAGTTGGACTTCCAGGTTCAGGGTCAGCTTGGGGCTGAAGTGACGTCGGCGGTTCGGAGTGCGCGCCCTGTGGCACAGAAAACCCAGACGGAGCAGAAGCAACAAAAATGTCTCAGTCCAGCGTCATGTTTCGCTCACGCATGGTAATGTCGCATGTGGCATGGGAATGTTGGATATTGGCCATGGAAGAAATTTTCGCACACAGCATCCACCTCGGAAGCGTGGGGCTCTGTGGGTGCTCCGCGGATCACTGCACACATGCAGGTACGGCACATCGTTGCAAGATATCTGCTTTCTACGGTTGTACGGCATGTTTCATGGCGCAAAGCTGGATTTAGATCGCGATGCTGGATTTCAATGCCTGTTTGTGCTGGCTTACAATGACGTTATAGCCTTGGCGGATTCAGGACCCTCACTTTGGAACGATTGATCGACAGAGGCGGACCTGACGACCAATTACAGAACACAAACCTAGAAACCCCTGGACTTGGAACAAGGTCGCAATTAACGCCCTCACACGTTCCCAGACAAAGCCCAAGCACAAGGGCCGTGGCGGCTTGAGCCGCGTTGCTCCCCGTCGCAACTTTACAACACTTCCACGTCATGGTACACTCAGCAAGGAGGCATGGAGATCATTTGTGGGGGATTTAAGTCCTTTAGCATCTCCAACCGGCGCAACCCAAATTCAAACCACCATTAATTCGATATCTTCCGCTTGCATGCGTTGCAGAAATTCCGAACGCGTGATATCAGTCAACCCACCAAGAAGCCTTCCTGCATACTCCGCATCCATTGCGCTCTAGATTTATCTCGCAGCCTTGGGTACTAACGGTTTCGGGTCACCCACTATTCATCATATCGTCCCACATCGCTCCACCTCGACTCCACGCATCAAGCTATCTATAAGGAAGCCGTTCGGACTTCGAGTTACTTACCGCCCCCGCCAATACACCACACATTCCAAATATCCACCATGTCAACCCTCTCAAGACCAACTCTGTGTAGAGTAAGGATATCTCCAACAAACCATGCTTGACAAACATAGCTAACAAGCCCCAGAATGAGTCGATGCAGAAATATCTGCTGCTCACGGCTCAAAAGGAAGCACTGCAACGCCGCGTTGCTCTCCAACTTCCCTTCGGCGCACCGAGGGAACCTTCATCTCCCGAGTTCCAGTCCCTATCATCCTCACCCGACTGGTCACCCAAATACACCACACCCTACCCTGTCGCTACCGAGCCTCTGCCTACTACTACTGTACGGTCTTCGCGGTCGAGCATGGATGACATGCACATGGACGAGTCACACAAGCTTGCCGAGATCAACCAGCAAATCATCGCAACGTTGACCGAGCTCCTCAACACCGAGTCGATACGCTCGGACGAGAAGAGTCGTGCCTGGATCCAGGAGAAGCTTATGGAGGCCGAACACCAGATTCGACGACAGAGACGTCGTCATTCGTCGAATTCTGAGCGCGACTTTGCTTCTGCAATCGCCCATCACCTCGAGCTGGATCTCAACGCTTCCAAGACTTGGGCTTAGACATATCACTTTGACCTTTGTCTCTGAGATTGTTTTACTTTCACGTTCACGATGGCATGGCATGTTCGTTTGGCGCAGGTTGGGAATGGCGCAATGGTCCTGATATGACGAGATCAAATTCAGAAAAAGATACCCGATGCATAGCATCATACTAGCGTAGCACTTTGCTCTCACAAGTAAATCCATTTTTTCACTCCACTGATCAATCCACTGCTGCCACAACATCCTCACCGCATGCCCCTTTGATCTAATACCTAGTCGTGAATAATACCCAAACTCACCAGCCACATCGCGCGGCCACCGAAAAAAACCCAATGGCTCGCGCCCTGCCGGCCGATCCGAGCACCCCTGCACCTAGTCCTCTCGCATCGACATCACGCTCTACGATCAGCCCTTCACCAAACCTGGCTCCTACGCACTCCACATTTGCACGACCCACCATTCTTCCTCGAGACATTTCGCGCAGCCACATCACCCCTGGCCCTTCGCTTCTGCCACACATCACCACATCGGGCTTGTTCGTTTTCGTGCTGTCGATTGCAGTCATCGTCGATGCGGGATGAGGCAGGATGCAGGATGCGTGGGTGTGTAAGAGTGACGTCATACCTGGCAACATCTTGATTATTTAGTTTTTACGAGAAAATTATGCGAAGGTGTGCGGGAGGTGTTAGGGGTTTCCCAACAGTTCTGCGAACATCGAGAGATGGGGTTTGATCGTTGGGTGTGGGTGCCAGTGGTGTGGATAAGGGTTCTTAGAGGGTGGGCTGGATGCGGTTCGGGATGGTCGCATTGGTGAAGACCCCGCGTTTGTTGGATGGATGCTGCAGAAGCTGGGTGGTGGTGCGTATGCGGCGTCTATATATTGGGGTGAGATGATTACGTCAACTTATCGTCGTGAAAGTGTTGCTGTTGAGAAGTTGTTCGGTGAAGAAACAGTGGCGCCCATTACGACGTTACCGACATGTAAACACTCATTGTAGAAAAGACTAAGAAACCTTTGCTCCGCTCGGTCTGTTGGATGGGTAGTCGCTGCCTTCAATTCTGACTACGTACCGTCCCAGGACGTAGGTAGCCCTGCATTCGACCGATTTCAAGGGTCAGGTTCCAGAAGCTGCCACCACTCTCACGCGACATCGCGAGATGTGGAGAAGGCCGCATCAGGATGGATAGATCGTGTCGTGTGCTCACGTTTTGACCGCGACTGCATGCTGCTTTCTGTCTGGACCCTTTCGACCGATCGTGGCTTCGAAGCCGACTACGGTATCGGTACCTGGGTAGCTTTCGATCTAACTGCAAAGGGAACGCCTTCCGATTGCTTACAACCTGGAAGTTGGGAAGTATATGGGTGTTTGCGAATATTATGGAGCGCTCAACGCTGTGAGAGGCTCGGTGTTGCACGACATCCGTGTTTCACAAATGCATAGGAAATTATCTCTCCGCTTCGAATAATTGCAAGCATATGTGGTAGTTTTTCAAGGGCAACGTTTCTTCGTTGTAGATTTTGTCTAGAGTGCAGGATATCTCGATTCTAGAACATGCCATCTTCTTGCCCACGTGAATTTTGCTCAGATGCACGTCGAACTGACGCAAGCATGAAACAGGTCTGCGATGACAGCAGGGTCATCGGATCGTGATAGTCGATACATCTTCGAGGTCGAGAGGTATCTGTACATGTTCAGTATCTGTTGACCATCCTGTCGCATCCTGCCGTCCGGGTTGATATTCAAGCTGCTCGCCAGAAATGAACGAGTGAGATAATTGACCACATCCAATGCGATAATATTCCAGATGCCCTTTGGCTTTTTCCATAACGCATAAAAATATTCCGAGACATGCTACCACTCCTGAAGACATGCGACCGATGCCGAGAAGTGCGAAGTAGCGACCCCGCAGACTACGAGACTCCATGTCGGAATCTTGTCGCGGTGCGGATTGGTGGTCATCGAGAGCTACCCACCCGCACGGAGGAAGTCGGTGTTCGCGAACTTTCAGGCGCTTATTCACGGCCCGGCGTCCATGAAGTGTGTGTACGTTCAGGTACTTTTTCAATGTGACCCGAGGAAGGTCTTGGTTATTGTTAGTGAAGTATCCACGGCGGTCCGGTCCAGGTCCCAACGGGACACAGTCGCCAGTGAAAATGACGGTGGTAAGATCAAATAACTTGACTCGAATTTGTAATGTGCCTGAACCCGCGAGCCACACTTCATCTCCACAAAATCTTGTATCATACACTCCTTGAACTTTCAGAAACGCTGCCTTGGACTCGAAAGAGTCGCCATGAATGTTCTGAGGATAGTGGATCGAACCATCCCACGCAGCCCACGACCATGATGGCGCGCGTGGGTTAACTGGGCGAGTCAAGTTTTGTCCTGGAAGCCATAAAAGGCCTTCAGAGATCCGGTCACTCCAGAGGCCAGCACACCAACTGAGATTCGAGCGCGCAAAAATTCGCGCCGCCACACCAGCAATGGCAAACAGTTTATCTTCTTCCCTAGTCAGATCGCAGTTGGTGTAAATCTCGACTAAATGGAGCCAGTCCAAGGGAGTCTGGCGCTGCGCACTCTCATTCCGAGTGATCGTTTCTCTCTTTACTTCTTGGCTCATCAACGCAGTCTGGAGTTCTGGCATAGCAGATGGTGTCCAAAATTTCTCGCCTTCTGCCGCCGCGGGCATATCTTCTTGCGTACCGTCTTCTGAAAAGACCTCAGAGCCTCTCTCTGAAAACAATCCGTTGGCGGTAAAATGCAAGATATGTGTTGCGAGCAATCGCTCTTGTAGCACCCAACCCCTTTTTGACAGTAGGCTGCTGGTTATATCACTGTCGATATTGCCGCGCCTATATATCCCTACCCGTTTGCCTTCATTCTGCAAGTCGATCTCTACTGCTTCGCGCTTTGACATTGACTCGGCCAAGAAACCCCCAGAGTCGTCTGATGCACAGTGAGCTGCAATGACGAAGTCGGAATTCGTGTAGATATCTCCCATTTTGTGAGCCTCTCTCTCCCAGTCATGCTCATCGTCTTGCACGATACACAGGGCGTCAATCCATAAAGCGTGGACTCTGAGATGCCTTGCTACCGATATTGCATCCTGAAACATCATTGGTAAGTGGTGTACTCTAACGCCCGCTCTTAGGCGTCCTATATTTTGGGTCGTAGTAATCAGATGCTTCGAGGCACCCCAACGGTGGCTCAGTGCAGCGTAAGGCGCACGTACAGCATCCACTAGACGGACATGACCCTCTCTAGATAAGTCCAGGAATCGACTCGGAAAGCTGTCTGGGATCTCCGTTCGGGCTGACAGGTGATATCGTTGTGCCCAAGACGTGAGAAGATCCCATTTCGCACTCGTGTCAAGTCGTGTATCGGAAGGAACTCGCGACTCAAACCAGTCTGTACTCTGAGAGTTCTCATCTTTATCTGAAGTTATTGGTTCTATATGCATCAGCATCAGGATGCTACAGCTTTCTAAAGTCTGACCGACGGACCAGTACCCGGAGCCCGATAGATCGCCAAACATTCCTCCACCGTGGTATTGGTCTTCATTCGAGTCATTGCTTGGGCCGTATACCGCAATTGAAATTTCAGCTGCAATCCGATGGCCGGCCCGACCAGGACATCTCGAACAATATTCATAGCTTTCCTTTCCCGCCGTCGATACCTTGGGACCTGTGTCGGGCTTTCGGGGAAAGTCAGGGCAGCACTTATGTGCATCTTCACTTTCGGACCGGGGTTCATAAGCTCTTCTATATCGGTCCCACCATCAGGCAGGTATTGAGTTAGGCTGTTGAAGTTTTCGTTGCTGTACCTGAGAATTCGGTCAACGACTCTGTCATCTTTGCCCCGCAGGATCTGGTGAAATAGACTACACACTGGGCACCCTCTGGAACCAGCTTGTAATTCAGTTATAGACGTGGGTCTGCGGCACTTCTGGTGTGTTTCGGAAGAACTATACGTAGGTGCTAGTGCGATTGATAGCATGCGCTGGCAGGATGAACATGGTTCAGCATCGTTTGCGTTCTGTGTCCTGTGCGAGGCTTCTGTGATGGTCTCAACGCTGGATACTGATGCGCGTCGAGATGTCGATGTGTGCGGTAAGTTTTCAACAACGTCCGCCCTTTTCGTCGAAAACATTTTGTAAAGAGGAGAGAACTCATACTGCCATCGCATCCAAGCTAGTAAGATCTTATCGCACCGTGCCAGAGCATATGACGTCAGTACAGAAGCACAACCTTGGCGTTGTCGCACAGCAGCTTCCCACCAGCCAAATTGCTTCAAAGCTGTAATTGTGCATCTTGATTCTAGCGATGAGACAATGATATACTTTCAGCAGCATTGCCTAGGCACTGTATCGGCGGAAGCAATGTAATTTACTGCAGGGCTTAGACACTTTTCCAGACCGTACAAAAACCAAGGCATCCAATCACGAATATACCGGTGAATGGAAACTGGTCGAAAGGCACAGACGGTACAGTCGACCCCGCATCGCGGGTAGAACACCCAATGGGGTGAAGGTGGAACATCAATGGTTGGGCGGATTCAATGCAGGACTAGGCCGAGCCACCAGTTCACCGGTCAGGTTTCGCACAAGGCTCTCTTACGCTGGACATTTTAACTGCTAAAGACGCCGATGTTAGAACACATTATTCAATAGCATTTATCTTTATTGTCGAATCTTTGTTTCGACCTCTTTAAAAATGGAGGTAGCTGGAGTTGTGGCGGCTGGCGTTACCTTTGGCGCACTCACACTAAAACTCAGCCAATCACTGTTCAAGTCAGCCAAAAAGATCAAATACGCACGTCGCGAGCTCATGAAGCTTGTTAAGGAGATGGGTGTCTTTGCTGATCTCTAGGAAGATTTCTATAGAGTCTGTGTCTCGGACCAGCGCAAGAAAGGCCGCAAGACGTCTTCTACCAGACGTCTCATCGATTGGATTGAAGACGCAATAGACGCATTCAAAGTGCTACTGACTCGAGTTCAGGCGTTAGCTGACGACTCAAGGTACTCGATGCTTAAGACTCTGACAGCTCACGTAAAGTGGCTCTTCAACGAGAACGAAGTGAAATACTTGCGTTCATCCCTTAGTGTAGCGCAAGAGGGTATGAGAGGATTTTCAAACATCACAGCCATCGATAATATCAAAGAGGAGATACGAATGATAAACGCTGTGATTGCCCGAGGAGACCGACAGGCCATTCAAGCTTTGGAAGATCACTTCGGCGCCACCTTGGAAGAGACGGTAGACGAGCTAAAGCAGACAAGGCTAGTACTTCCAATCGAAGGAGATGGTCTTCGAAGCTGATGTTGTGAAAGTCAAAATCGGCGCAGGCAAAGACGTGCTATCAATTCGCGTATGCAAGACGCGACCCCGGTGCTACAAGAGCAAAGAATGAGGATTGGCGTCAGTGCGATCATCCCTGAGTCAAAACTACTCTTCACTTTTGATGAAGTCGTTGAGAAGTATGCCAAGGAAATATGGAAACAGCGTCAAACCGACACCGTTCTCAATGCCCATCCAAGACAGCAGTCCACTCGGGTCGATTCGTTTCAACCAACAAATTCGACAACCTCCAGTTCTTTCGCGTCGAAGTTTTTTTCATGCAGTCCACCGATAGAAATAGCATCACCGGCAACCTCAACAGAAAAGTTTGACAAAGCTTTGAGTCGCTGTGTAAAATGCACAGGCGTTTGTGTTTGCTCTGAGGTAGACTCTCATCCTGTTATTCTTACCCGCCCTTCATCGCCGGATAGCGCTCCTTCGCCACACTCCACAGGGTTCGAGCACCCCTCACATCGTTTTGATCGAAGCTGGCAACAACCAGAAAAGAAGAATGCGGCTTATCAGTCTTCCAAAAGTACATGTTCTCCATCCGACGGTGACCCCTGTGAGTCACGGCAGGCAATCAGAGAACCAGCCAAACCAGACCCAAAAATGGAAAGGGTCATGACAGAAACCGAGGATCTGCTAGCTGGTGTTGAAGCGGACAGGTTTAACAACTTGAAGCCTGGTAAAATACCAAACGACGAAGAATATGAAAGTGACTATGCGGACGAAGAGGACGCTGCATCAGAAGACGAAGCTCGACCAAGTCCCTTCCAGCCAGTTGCTGGCGTTCAAGGCAGGTTCCCACGCAACTGGCGAAATAGGCATGAAAGAAGCGAGTCGCCGGATGATCATTGGCACAGAAAGTTGTGAAGGATAAGGAGTCTCGTTGTAATCCGGAGGATGAATCACGCTGTAGTGTCAACACACTGGCAGTCATTCAGCCAGAGTCGAAGTGTTGAATTCGTGAAGTGACCGCCTTTACAAGCGCGAGTGTAGTAATAGCCTTCACATATAACTTCCAGATGTGAGCGCAGGACGCTGGGAGAGATCAATAACTACGGCGCTGGGATAAACAGCCAGAGTTCGCCCCATACTTCCAACGACCTAAGCTTCTAGAGGCTGATCTCATCATTGTCACATCTCCACAACTCCCTGTTGTTTGTACCATGTATGTGAGTAGGCGTTGGAGCTCTCCAGCTCCACGGGAATTGTTACAAACGGTGCGGAATGCTGCTCTGTCGACATTGGTGAGCCGAAATAGCAATTCCGGTCAGCAGTTGTTGCTTCCAGCTCAAGCTTCCTATCCTGGTAAGTTTCAGACTGATATGAGAGCTGCTAATGTTCCGACACGACCTTGGATTTCCGATGTCGCATTCTCACGAGGGCGAGTATTAGTTGCTTCAGATTGGCCTGAGCAGCGATGAGTCTATTGAGAAGGCCTTTCAGGTAGTAAGAAGAGGCCAGGTCGCCTGGACGTCCTTATCAATAATGCCGGTAAGGATGTTGTCCTAGATCTGTACTGTTGTGTAATTAATATCTTTCAGGCGGCGGCGTCGACGCTAAGCTTTTACATGGCGACATGTCTCTGCGAGAGTGCTTCAACAAAGCCTACGACTTGAACGTTTCAGGCACCAACGTTATGATGTGGACGTTTACTCCACTTTTGCTCATGTCTGCCGAGCTTCGTCTGATCTTCCTTGCTGGTCTTTCGTAGATGACCCAGGCGGCCGAGGCTTATCTTCCAACACCTCTGTAACCAGCCGGCTGGCCGAAGAATATCGACTTCTAAATAATTGCGTATCGCTGCAGCAATACGGCATTGAGCATGCTGATGCTGGATTGGAACCACAAGCTGAAGGCAGATGGGGTCATAGTATTCAGTGTCAGTCCTGGATTTTGCGCCACTGGATTAAGCGAACTTGGCGCAGACTTGATGGAGACAATGGGAGCAGAGACTGCTAGTGAAGGTGGTTGGAGGCTTCTCACTGTCGCTGAGGGTAAGAGAGATGCAGAAACTGGGAAGATCATCGACAAGGTCGGCTTTCTCGCATGGTAGAAACGTCTTATCTAGCCTAAGTTACTCCAGTCGGACTCCAGAGAGCCACAGTTTGTTCACGAAGTTGTATAATCTTCTTAGTGACGTCTACTTCGTTGCTTGCGCTGCAATGACGTTCACGCCCGCTAGCAGCTGATAACAATTCCACGCCGTAGTAGCGCAATCCTCAGCCTATCCTATTGGCGAGCAGGCCAAGGAACGACTGCGGCCATGGCTGCGCTCTCAGCGTGAATATACACTATCCTAGCAGCATAATGAGAGACTAAATTTTAAGCTGTGAATGCGCGGCCGTCGAGTGGTACTTTGTGATGGACGTTTTCACGCACAGAATAGTTCGCAAGCGTGAGAAGGTCGGTTGATTGGCACGTCACGGAGATCAGAATGCTTATTGCGCATCGGAAGAATGGTCTTTATATCGTTGTACAGCATAGGATAGGATTAGAAATTATTTTATTATCGCGCGTTTATTTTGACGAAGCTTTGAAACCTCCCTTGGGGATCGCAACAATGTCCTCCTCATCTGTATGCTTCACCTGACCCAATGTGACGGTGAAGTTCTCCTGATCAAAGATGGAGTATACTCCCCTCAGGAACGGGTCACCCATTGTGCTCACAATGTCGCCACGTGGTGCAATAAACGATCCACAAGTTCCATCATGGAACTGCGACACGAGGCTGGAAAGTGGGACACTGACTTTGCCAGCAGTGCCAAATTCAACCGTGACATAGCCCTTTGTGTAGCTGGGGTCACGGTAGGCGCAATCGACAGCTACGTGTCGCGTCCCGCCGGAAACTTCGCCTCGTCCTCCAAGACCGTAGTAGGTAGCAGCAAAGATTTTGTCCGGCATGTACCATGCTGCAATGCCAGTGTCAAGCAGTACCGGGAGTCCGACATCTTTCTCACCATATGTTGCGGCGGTACGGTTGGTGCCATCAAGGACAACTTCCATGGCGGTCACGTTGACAGAGTTGGTCTGCCCGTTGGCGAGGTTAAGGTTGTGTGGATCCACCATGTCAATGGTGAATAACTCACCATCCACCTTGGCCTTGTCGTATGCTCCACCGATCAGCATTTTCGCGTTCTTTACATCTGCATTGTCGCGGCCAAGGTAGATGCTAGTCGACATGGATTCGATTATAGAATTGTTCTTGAGCTGCGGTAACAATACCGGACCCTTGTACGTGCAAGTGGGACCTCCATTTTGGCAATTCAAGGATAGACCTAAATGAGCAGATGAGTCGATGCTACTCGGAACAGTCAAGAAGATGAGGGGGTTTCATACCAAGGATTGTGGACACATTGCCGGTAACATAGTTGGGGTAAATATAGGAAGACGTGTATCCAAAGTACATTTTTTCCACAGTCACACCACCCAGCACAAGTGTATCGTTTAGAAAATCTCCATTGCCAAGGGAAGAGAGGAAGTCATAGAAACCAGGCCCCTCGTCATGGCATGTCCTGCGCAAACCACAATTAGCCGTCGTTTAAACTTAGGATGCGACGTGGAAGAGAAGCACATACGATGAGGTGAGATTGTCAAATGTGCCAAAGGTCTTGCAGTTTTGCGTGGCACAACTCGGATTGCGTGGATTCAAGAAGGCAAAATTTGGGCTTCCGGTATCAACCTTGAGGTACTCCTTCTGCGGCGGCGTGCCGACTTGGAGCTCAGCATAATATGCTGTAAGTCCCCAGTCTCTACTCAAAGGTACGGCGACGACTCCAGCAGGAAGCTCGGCAGCGACTGCAGGGAGCGCGACGGTGGCGAGGAGGGCAAGCGACATCAACTTGAGATCGGCCATGTTGTAACAAAGGCTGTGATGAGCAACGTTGAGTACAAACTGCATCGTGCGACCATATATGGAGAAGCCAAGTCAACGATACCAAGAGGTCTCATTTCAATAACGTTGGTAGGCAAATGCTCGGCTTCGCGTTTAACACGCCGACCTCGTATTGCGTTTATTGTCTATTCAATGGGCCTTCCCACCTTCCCCTACAAGATTGCTATTAATAGTACTTTTACGAGCTTGGGTCACAATGCTAGCAAAAAAGGCCGAGCATAGCGCGCAACCGGCGGAGATCTAGTCGCTTTAGGCTAGAGCGCACGTTCGATCGACAAGCAAATGATGCCGAGATAGCCAAAGTCATGCAACATCCTAGACAGAGTAACATTCAGCATCGTGAAATACATTGTAGCGCACGGTGTGGAAGTGATGTTAATAGCTCTTCAATCAGTCGTCGAGTTTTTCTCTTCACTCACAACTTCGACTCGAGTAGCCTTCAATTCTTTTTGGTTGTGACGCAACGCTCCCAGAAAAACAATGCCTCAATCTAACATCACAATGAAAAGACTCGGTCTAGCAGCCTTCGCGTCATCCGCTCATGCCTTGGTGGTAAATCCACGCGGCGAAGCCTTCAGTGTCGACGCCGTCCCAGCACCTGCCTTGTCGCGATTCGATCCGGTCGCTGAACTACACAAACTGTGGACGAAATTCCCTACCACTGGTACTCTGGAGCGAAGACAGGTGGACGCTACGAAGCAACAAGGATCGGTCCTTGTCGACGTGCGGAGTGGAGGGAACACTTTCTATGTTCCCACGGTCATCGGCAACCAGACGTTTAAAATGCTTTATGATACTGGCTCTGCCGACTTGTGGGTCATCTCGGAAGATGGTCCACAATGGCAAGCGGATGAGGGGCATCCGCTGTACCATCCTTCCTCTTCTGCCGAGCTTCTTCCCAACCATAATTGGAGCATCAAATACGCCTACGGACAGAGTGCCTCGGGCGTGGTGTATCTCGATACGGTGAAAGCTGGTCCCCTTACGGCCACCAAGCAAGCCATTGAGGCAGCGACACAAATATCATTCGAGACCGCCACGGATGGAATTCTTGGTCTTGCGCCTGGTATTATCAACCAGGTGCAGCCAGAGAGACAAAAGACCTTCTTTGAAACCCTGGCCCCGACGCTCCAAAGGAATCTGTTTGCAGCAAATCACCGAGTCGATGGTAAGGGTACTTGGGACTTCGGATACATCGACGAGTCAAAGTACACAGGCGACATCACATGGGCTCCAGTATCAGGTACCCAGAAGCATTGGCAGGTCGATGTTGGCGAGTACGCGGTGGGCCAAGGGTCTTTCAGCAGCGAACCCGTCGGCGAGGTTATCGTGGATTCTGGAAGCGTACTGATCTACCTTCCTGAAGCCGTGGTCAAGGATTATTATGGCCAGATCCCGGGATACGTGCCAACACAAGGGGGCTCAAACACCTTTCCGTGCAACAGCACCATGCCAGACTTGAACTTCAAGGTTGGAAGCGGCGTGCTCACAGTGCCTGGACGCGAAGTTAATTATGGCTCCTACGACAAGGCCAAGGGCACATGTGTGGGAGCCATCACCATGCAACTGAACATGAAGTATTCCGTGCTGGGTAGCATTTGGATGCGCAACTACTATGTCATCCACAGCAATGAAGATGGCGCGCTTAAGATGGGTTTCGCGCTGCAGAAGTAAGTAGGTGCACAATGGGTGGTAGAATAATATAATGCTTAATTATCAAATGCTAATGCCAGACAACTTGATGAGGAACTGAACAAAGAAGACAGTCATGGGATGTGTGTGGTGGACACAGTGTGTGATTGCGATAAACTCATCGTGATGATGAGAGCTGGAATTTCAGATGACAGGGGGGCATCCGAGCGTGGAGACGGAAAGCAGCATCACATGAGTGGCGCGAACCCTTTGCGTGCGCGGAAGCTTCGAGAATGCACGCGAAGCTTCACATATCTGCGTGGCTCAACTCGTACCGTTCTAGTCTTGCCAACGATCACGCTTGTACCCACTAGTATACCAGCAGTTGCCTTTGTTCTCACCCCATTTTTTGCGCCCGCCTATCAGGCACAGCAGTGTAATCCTTTTAGTTTCTGCCCCCCAGTATCGCGCTTCCCCTACGCCTACCGAGTCGCCTGCCCGCGGCCCCAACGTCCCCAGAATTCTCCCTTCAACCACTTCATTATCCAAGAACCGCTGAGCGAGATCGATCGCGGGGCTCAGCGCCAGACACACATTGAGGCTATCGAGGTTCAGCGCGAGGCTCGGCGTCAGGCGCATCGCCAACGTCAGCATCGCCAGCGCGCACTGCGAGCCAATTTTGCAGTCAATCAGACTGAGCAGGGATGGCAGATCGATGGCGAGACTCAAGGCTTTGACCAGGAGAATATTAGCATCGAAGTCACTGACGAGCATACTCTTAAGCACACTTGTTAATAAATAAGGTCTTAATTTAATTTAATTTAATTCTTAATATTTTTATTAATTAAACTAAGATTAAATTAGAAGTTTAAAAGATTAAATTAAGAGTAAATAAGAAGAAAAAAATATAAAGTTATCTTAATTTAATTTAATTATTTTAATTAGATATCTTAAGTTTTTTATATGTATAGTTAGTCTATATATTCTAAGCCTTATATATATAGTCTATTAACGTATTCTAAGCTTTATATATATAGTCTATTAATATATTCTAAGCCTTATATGCATAGTCTATTAATATATTCTAAGCTTTATATAAGAGATTATATAATTATAGCATATAGAAGCATAGAAGTATTATATAAGATAATATAATTATATATATTTTATAATTAATTTATCTAATCTCTCTCTCTCTTCTCTTTAAACTTATTCTTAGTCTTAAAGTCTAAGTTAGATAAATTTACTAGTAGCTTATAATAATATTAAGCTTACTCTAATAAAGGCTTTAGCTTAATAAGCGCTTATGCTTATAGCTATACTCTTTTTAAAATAAGTTTTTACTTTATTAAATAATTAAGATATTATCTAAAGTAGCTAGATAGATACTACTAATACTAAAGACTCTAAGTATAATAGCGCTAGCGCTATCTTCTTCTCTTTCTTATTCTACTCTCTATCTATACTTTTCTTTATCTTCTTCTCTACTCTCTTCTCTATTCTCTTCTCTACTTCTACTTCTATCTTCTTCTTCTTCTTCTTCTTATTATTATTATTATTATTATTATTATTATTATTATTATTATTATTATTATTATTATTATTATTATTATTATTATTATTATTATTATCTTTCTTCTCTACCTATAGATAAGCCTTATAATATATAAGGCGCTATACCTCTTATCTATTATTATAGTAAAGCTATATAGCTTCTACTATAGCGTAAAGCTTAGTAAGTATCTTTCTTAAGTAATTTAGCTTATACTTTAGTACGCTTACTATTAGCTATCTATTTCTTATTAGTAGTAAATACTTCTATCTATATATATAATACTCTATATACTAAGTAGTAAGCTTTAGTTAGCTATTACTAATATTAAGATTCTTATAGTATATCTAATAGAGTCTAACTTTCTAATGCTTAGCACTAAGAGCAGAGTTATTATTCTAGCTATATAAGTTATATTACTTCTCTAAAGTTACTCTATACTAGCCTTTAATAAAGCGTATATAGGTAAGAGTAGTATAGTAATTCTATAAAATTATAGTCTAAAAGAGTAAGTATATAACTAAGTTATATAGTAGTAGATTAGCAGAGTTATAAGTATATATAAAGTCTTTATAGAATTATTCTATATCTAATTAGTTACTATATTATATATATAGTAGCGTATATATATATAAGGTTAGAAGACTATATAGAAGAACTTATAATAATAATAATAGTAGTAGTAAGTAGTATAGTATTATATACTACGCCTAAAAAGTTTAAAGTTATAAATATTTGCTAGTATTTACTATAGTAACAGTCTATTACTATATATATAAAGCTCTATTATCTCTTTTAGAGCTATAGTATATAGAAAGTAATAAATATATATATATTATAAGAGAAATTATATAAAGACTATATATGCGTTGCAGAGAAAATATAAAGAGACTATATATGCGTTATAGAGAAAATACTAGAATACTATATATACGTTATAGAAAAAACACTAGAATACTATATATTTATTAAAAGAATAAAAGAGTAATCTTCTTTTAGTAATTTAGCATAGTAAAGATTAAGAGTACTAGAGCTACTAGTCTATAGTAAGAACTATAGAGTTAATATTAAGAGTAAAGTAGATATCTACTTTACTTCTAATATTAACTTTATAATTCTTACTATAAAGAAAAAAAAGAATAGAGAAGAATATAGAAAAGAAATTTTTATACTTACTAGTACTAGCATAGAGCTACTATAAGAAGTATATATAAAAAAAAAGTAGATAATAATAGAGAAAGTAGAAGTAGAAGTAGTAAAGCGCTATTTCTTAAGTACTTAAGATAAGAGAATATATAATTAATATACTACTAGTAATCTCTTAGAATTACTTAAAAGATTACTAATAGTATATTAATCTTTACTATAAAAGAAAAGAAGAATAGAGAAGAATATAAAGAAGAGGTTTTTATATTTACTAGTACTAGTATAGAGCTACTATAAGAAGCATATATAAAAAAAAAGTAGATAATAATAGAGAAAGTAGAAGTAGAAGTAGAAGTAGAAGAGGTAAGAATAGTAGAGTTAGTATTAGGTAGAAGATAGATAACTATATTTATAGTTATCTACTATCTATCTAATACTACTCTATAGAGTAGAGAGAAGAAAAGATAAAGAAAAATATAGTAAGAAAGTTTTTATATCTGCTAGTACTAGTATAAAGCTACTATAAGAAGCACGCGTAAAAAGAATAGCTATTATAAGCTATAGTATTATAGATCTAAGACTTCTTATATATATATAGATATCTCTAAGAGTAATATATATTCTCTAGTTAAAGCTTACTAGCTTAATAATTAAGTAGCTCTAGTTTTATACTTTATATAGTAGTCTCTTCTGCTATAGATAGTAGATAGTAAGTAGT